>NC_051181.1:139766015-140066015 GCF_013339695.2 Rhipicephalus sanguineus | reverse complement strand
ATCAAACTATAAGTTATGTTTAACTTTCGACCAATTTCATTTTGAAGTCTGGTGAAAGGGAGGCCTGTTGCAGGGGCTTATGCATAAGCTACGCAAACACAGGCACAACGGAAAAGAACCAGGCAACACAAACATGTCTGTGTTCTCTGGTTCAAGCAGAGCAAGAATTTAAACACTGGGTAGCTTGTATAAGAATCAGTTCCACGCATAGGCGTGCGCAGGGTTCCCCTTCAGGGGGGGGCGAATGTTCGTCGCACCCCCCCCCTCCCAATTATGTCAATGTATGGCTCTGACATTGCGCCCCCTCCGTGTTGCAACACCCCCCCCCCCCCTCGCTATTATGTCAATGTGTGGGGCTGACTTTGCGCACCCCTCTTAAGTGAATAGGCGGGGCGGCTGCCCCCCTGCCCCCCCTGTGCGCACACCTATGGTTCCACATCATTGTTTTGGCAGTTCCTCCCTGTATGTATCTCTTTAAGATCTAATTCAACACTGTATGGGCGCATACTGATTTGTTGTTCCCTTGTTTCAATATATTGTCGGTGCCCCAGATAATTAAAAGCAGTTATCATTTAGAAGCTTATCAATTGCCTAGATATTTGACTTTATTGCATGCACATGTCAAAGTATGATTACGTTTTTACCAAACGGACCCAAAAGACTTACGATGCATTACCTTAAAATTTAGGAAATGTTCTGCATATTCACGGTGTAAATGTTTGACAACCGCTCTTTTGATATTCTTATTTGATTTAAGAAATTTCACTATATGAGCACCCCTACTCCAGCATGATGTGCAAAGCAAAGCAAATCAGCATATATATTTTAATTTGCAAAGGAGAGAAAAGCTCACTCTAAGTAGATCAGTGCTATTTATTAAGGAACTGACCACCAAACGTGCTGCGGAGGAAACCACAGTGGACTACGAGCAGTTGATGTAGTGCAATGTCTGATGCAAGTCTGAGAATGCTTCTCCACTGCATCTCTAGAGCTGTGTTTGGCATTTGATGTTTCAGGTGGGATTGGGCTCACACCTTGGCTCCTGGTGTCAAGTTCAGTTGGGCGACAGATTGCAAAGCACCTATAGTTCACCTGGCATCATCCGCAGCAGTAGAAATTAGACTACATCCATTCCCAATTTTTCACTTCACTTGTGAGCATTATTGTGGGAAGATGGGGCCTAGAATAAAATTTTTGTGTGGTGTGTGCATGTGTGTTTGGCTATGCCCTAAATAAAACCCTCCCTTTATTGAAAGAATTCTTTTATTGCAGGATTGTGCGACTCCTTGCACACCTGAAAAGCCAATAGGCTACTTGTCAACCATGCAGCCACACTTGTTTCAGAAGGATTTAGTGAAAATGGTGGTTCATGTGGTCAAAGTTTTACGATGTCACTTGATTGCAACAGCACATGCCAAGTTGCAAGCCATTTAGGTTGTGCTCCAGAGCTTTACAGTACAGTAATCAAAGAGGTCATGCAGCACTTCTGAGCACAGACAGCAAGCACTGCCAATCTGTGACCAAGGCTCCTGTGAATGTGTGAGGCCAATATTATTGCACTGCTTGCTGAATTGAATTTATAATTTTGTGTCGAAAGAGCAAAAAAAATCTATTACTGTCTCTTTGTCAGTGTTGTCATTAAATGTGCAACAGGCGGGAACAAGCAGGCGTGACAGGTATCCTCTTATTTTATGTACAGTGCACCAGCGGAGGATCTCGATTGCCTTGAGCGAGTGCCACGCACATCTGGACCAGAAGTAGCGGTCAGTGTGGTCAAAGGACAAAAAAAAAGAAAAATTGCTCCAGCAAGAAAAATAGTCTGGCAAATACTGCAAAGTGAAGCTCTGGCATATAATGTCCTTTTTTCTGCGTCCTGTACAATTTTACCTGCCAAAAATATGATCAGTCTTGTAAGTGAAATAATTGGAAGTTGACTCCACATCCAGTTACTGTCTTGATTCTCTCTTTAGCGACATACACTGTTGCGAGAGTTGTTGTCAAATGATATTGGTAGTACTTTCAAATACTACTGTGATCTGTGGCATATGCCCAATATGGAGGATAGACCAGCAGTCATGCTCGATCAGTAAATTGCACGAGTTGTATGACCCTATTCATCTTTTAAAGTTCAGAATTCCTGGACTAGTAAAACACTTTTTTTTTCATACCTGTGGGGCAAAAGAAGTTCGCAATTGATGATGTAAATTATAACAGTATTGAGTTGGTAAGCCAAGGTTCCTTTAGTTAATGTTACACAAAACCAGGTCAGAATTGTAACATGTAACTAACATTCATACACCTATATTTTAATCAAGGCTGTTGTGGTAGATTAACAGCCACAAATCCCCCTTTTTGTCACCTATTATTACGAAAAACGGGTTGCTCATTGTAGGTGATTTACAACCGAAGAACGGATACCTTTGGTCCTAAAGAAGCCCACTGTAATTAAAATTCTGCATTCTAGAAAATAGATAAGCAAAGGAGAATGAAGACGACGAAACATTTACAGACAGCAACAATGCAAGGCACGAGTGGTTGCAAAGTCCAACCAAACACTGACACAAGCGGGTTAATACATTTTAAGTAAAGCAAGCAAATCATCGTCAGGAGCACACCTGCGCACATTGCGTGTAATATTACCTTTAATATTGCCACAAGTGTACACCAACAGTTTTATTGAATTAATAATTCAGGCTGAATACAACAGGTAAAGGTATGAACGCTCGTGATAACATGAAGACTAGCAGCAAGATCAATGTGCATTCACATGTTGTGGACAGGTCAGATAATAGCATCGACAATGTAGAACGCCGACAGCACGACACATTATTACAAACTCTGTTTTCAGAATACAATCCATGTTAATGGACTTTGTGCATACATCTGTTAGTCTGTGGTGAAAGTGCAATAGAAGAAATAATTGCAGCATGGTTTCCTGTTCAAGGACTAGGCTAATTAGATTATTAGGTTGTGTAGTTGCACGTGTGCACATTTCAAGAAATCGTGAAGAAATGGACAACTTTTCATCAATTCCTTTTCATTTTTGCTATCCAGCGCAAGTCTTGTAATAGAAAACCCGGTGCTTCCTTTTTGGGCAGTGCTTTTTAAAGGTGTTTTTGCATTTGGTCACATTTCTTCTAACTGCTTCATGCCAAATATGTAATTGGCATTCAGTGTTTCCTGGAGAGAAAGAAAGGAAGAGCATCCTAAAGTAAATTTTGTATATCTGCCTTAGTCTTCTATGCTTCACTTCTCTTTGTCTTCAAATTTGCGATGAAAGCTAATGTCCTAGTGCCATTTAAAAGGTTGGTTGTTTTGTTTGAGGTAATTGAAAAATTATGCTTCAAAACATTCTGCTGCTGATAGGGAGTTTTAGATTTAGTGTCCTTGGGTATGGGAAACCACTGGGTGTACAAAAAAAAACCCGAGCAGCTTTAAAAAAAAAATGCCAAGCCTGTGCGGAACACGCAGCACAGTCAAAGCATAGGCAAGAGAAGCGGCCTTCAGGCCTGTTGTGCACTGTCTCCAGGCATCTAGTGCAAATACAGTTACGAAGTACCAACTGTGCCCTAATTCATTACCATTTTGCTATGTAGCAATGGACCTACTACTCATCTGTAAAGCAATGTGTGCACCTATATTTTTGCACACTTTGTTGGTGCTATGGCTGGCTATGATGATGATAATAAAGTATGGCTCAGATATTTGTAATGATTCGGAACACGAGTCGGAAGCTTTAAACCACCCACTCATTGCATAGTTCACATGGATGCCTGGTGGGATAGTATGCTTCTGCCGCGCAAACTGAATATTGTAACTTAACTTGTTGCCCGACATGACGCCTGTATGGAGTCTTTTTTTCAAAGAGTCTCCTAGCACTGGTGTGGCTCAATGGTAGAATACCAGACTGTCACGTATCGAGTGCCTGGGTTAAATTCTGGCGCGAACCCTGTTCTTTTTTTCTTATCGTGTGCGATAGCTGCGATGGACACTAGCGGCAGCAGACAACTACGCCATCGAAATTGACTGTTGTGAGCGCAAACAGCTTACACTGTAAAAAGAATGAAAGTAGAATGTGGCACTTTGCATATACAAAAATCCTTTAGATTACTGAAAGACTACCAAATGTTAAGACCCTGATGTTGGCCTAGCCCCATACGCTAATAATTATTCTTTGGGTTTTACGTCCCAAAACCACGGTATGATTATGAAGGATGTCGTAGTGGGGGGATCCAGAAATTTTGACCATCTGCTGTTCTTCTACGTGCACCTAAATCTAAGTATGCAGACCTCCAGCATCTTCATCTCCACCAAAAATTGCGGCAGTTGGTATTCGATCCCGCAACCTTTGGATCAGCAGTCGAGCACCATAACCATAAACAACTGTGACGGATAACCCATATACTCTCTGCAATATGACACAGGGCCAGATATGACAATTGCCTTTTACAGCAGAGCTGTTAAGCTTTTCATTTGTCCATTTTGTGCGAACAGAAACTATCACCATCATTAACAGCCTTTACCTTATATGGCATCTTGCGTCGCCTAGCACCTTGCACAGCTGTGCCTAGCACGTGCAGCGCAATAAAGTAAGCATGATCACATTAAGTGAATACTAATTAAGTCTAAATAAGTAATGTCTAATTAAGCTAAGTTGAGCATGGCAATGTTAAGCTTAGTTTAGCCTAGTTGAGCCAAGTTAAGCGTAACCAATCCTAATTAAGCCAAGTCTTGTTAAGTCTAATTAAGGCTAATTAAGCCTACTTACTAAGCTAATCCAGATAAAGTCGAGTTTTCCTAGCCAGGTCGTTGTATAGCCCGACCGGGTTCAACTAATCCGGATTAACACGGTTTAAGCTAATCCGATTTGATCCGAATGATCGAAACTGCTGATTCCGTCCCTCCGTGATCAATCCAGTCATATGTGTGTGAATATACTAATACGGATTAAGAGATCCAGTCGTGGTTGATGAAGCTCTGCTCGGCGAGCCCGTGCCGGATTAAGCCACGCTTGGTCAAGTCATGCCGCATTAAGCTAATCCCATCCGTGCCCCGACTGAGTCAGAACTATGTTGGCCACCACCTCCGCTGTTACTCCAGCCTTGCACAACTAGCGCAAGCTTTAAAGAAAAAAAAACAACCAGAAGAAACTTATTTCTAGTGATATTTATTATTTATTGCACACGTTCTTTATTTACTAATTAGTATGAGTTACAGTACGCGTACTCTATTTACAGAAAGTTTTAGTACACACTCTAAAACTCAGCTGTTAGCATCTCAGAAACCTTAGACAGGCTAGCTTTTATGACCTTGTTAAAAAAAGAGCCTACCAAATATGTAAAGGAGTCACACTTTAATTGTTCAAGTGATATTGTTGGCTGTGAGTACACGATATGATATCGCTACTGAAAACGGTTGTAATTGAGACGTGAGGGGGAAGTGCAATACATAATTCATTTGTGATGCATTTCTTTCATACTATTTTCTTTCATTGAAGCACTACAGTGTTGTGCTGTGAACATTCAAATAAATTCTAGATCCAAGAAACTGAAAACATTTGCCACAATATCTTTTCTGCTAACGTAACTAGCAAGCTCCTTTGTTCTGCTTTTGAAAACCATTGCCCTCTATCCTTTTCTTACAAATAAAATTATTTGGACGTAAGTTGCAAAGTTAAATATGCATATTAAAAGGCCTCTAAACCGCTCCGATTTCAAAGACGAGCGAGCGGTTTCATTTCGCGCCTTCACAAGCGTTCTTACAGGCGCCATTTTCTCTTCGTCACTTATTTGTTCACAAAACACATAGACATTGTTAGTACTAAGCGTTGAGACTACCAGAATTTCGCGCTTTTTGGCTACTCTCTGTTGTCTCCGCTTGCGCAGTGGAAAACGCGCAAGTGAAAGCAGTTCGAAGTTCCAGCAGGATAGTCATGCGGTATATAAGGCAGAATTAACGGACGTGCGACTACTTGACAAAGCACGGTAGGAGACAGGGGCGTAGCCAGAACTTTTTTTTGGGGGGGTGGGGGGTGGGGGGAGGGTTCAATTATACTTTATGTATGTTTGTGCGTGCGTTTGTATGTGTGCGTGTATATATACGCAAGAAAAGATAAAAATTTTCGGGGGGGGGGGGTTTGAACCCCCCTCCCCACACTTGGCTATGCTTCTGGTAGGAGACAATTTAAAACAGATATCCCTCGTATATGGACAAATCGAGAGCTTATTAGGGGCGAAGCTCCTTAGGGTGTGGGTCGTTCCCTCCTCGGTAGTAGGGTAGTAGTAGTAGTGGCAGTAGTAGTATGCATGTAGCCAGCTCTAGTTTAATGAATTGCTCTCTAGATGAGCAATTTTTACAAGACATCGTAGTGTTCCTTGATTTAATCACACTAAAAGACATACTTTGCGGGCGAAATACTCTAGTGAGCTTTCAACTTTTTGTCTTAATGTGCGCGATAAAAAAATTATTTCTACGAAAAACGCAAAGCACACCTTGAGCAAGATGTTTGGTTTTGAGATGCTTTATGTGCAGTAAACGCCGTGCATTGTTCGCGAAGCCGGAGCACTTGCACGATCGCGTTCCGTTGGCTTTTGTTGGCCATGCTACCGACCTTCCGTCGTGCAAAGCGAAGAGGAACGCTACGCGCGTCGTGTCTTCCCTCTAGCCTTGCCGTTAATTCTCACAGGGCGAGCGGGGAACACGGTCGCTCTTGGCGCGCTTTCTCTTTCGCTCGGGAGCGGACACTTTCCCTGCATTTCACCGATCACAAAACGGTGATAATGAAGGGACCGCGTAAACCAACAGTACAATAATAGTTTGATGTTTAATATATACATGGTGTTTCACACTCTTATATGATGCACTGGGCGAATTTCACGGAAGAGTTTCACGGTTTACCGATGATTCTCTCCGGAGCTGCGCCCCACTCATCATCATTCACCCCGTGGATATGCTGTGATTTTTTTTCCTCATGACGTCACGTGAAAAGACTGCCGGTGTCACGCATGGTGCTGAAAGGACGGGAAACGCCAGGAGAGAATAACGCGCTTGTTCTTCGTATTTTCAGAGATTTTGGGGGCCCTTTAAAAAGCAACAAGTTTGATAGATGGACTTGAAGCTGCAAGCTTACCACCCTCGTTATATGTGCGAACGGCGCAACGATCGTTTGGGTCCCATAACTGGAGGGTATATCGAATCCCAGGTGCTCCTGCAAAAGAAGTCGTGAGTCTGTTTCTATCTCATAAGGACCACTTTCTGCAGCGATGCCTGTGCACATTTCACTATTACTTTAGAATGAAAGCAGTCCGTTTTTACTGCAACCAACAACTATAGGTATACATAATAACTTCGTAGGTCGTGCACAATCCTAGTTTGGTATTACACATGGTAACGTAATTGAATTAAAATAAGAGGAGCGACAAAGTCTTGGTGGCACTAAGTTAAGCTTGTACTGCACCGAGCAGCCTTTTGAAATGCCGGGTTTTGCGTCCCAAAACTACGATATGATAGAGACGCCGCAGTGAGCGAAGGGCTCTGGAAACTCCGACCACCTGGCGTTCTTTAACGTCTACCTATATCTAAGCACCCGGGCCTCTGGCATCATCTTGAATTATTTCATCTTGAATTATTGTTATCCCCTATCTCCCCCATCAGTAGCGTAGCCAGAAATTTTTTTCGAGGGGGTGGTGGGGTCGGACAATGTTCAACCATACTCCATGTATGTTCGTGCGTGTGTTTGTATGTGTGCGCGTATGCAAAATTGAAAAAAAAACTGGGGATGGGGAGGGGGGCTTGAACCCCCCCCCCCCCCCCATCCACCTCCCCTGCTACGCCAGTGTCCCCCATCACATCCCCTACCTGTATCCTAGTAGCCTTGCCTTGCAGATGTGCCACATCGTACATTGCTATCATAGGCATGCGCAGGGTTGTCCAGTGGTGGGGGGGGGGGGGGCAAGTTTTACTGCGGCGCCCCTCCCCCATGCACTTGGACAAATGCAAAAGACAACGACAACGAGCGCTGATTGGCGTTGTACGTGTTCCGTCCGTGTTTTTTTTTTTTTTTTTTTTTTGCGCTGCAGTGAGCCAGAATCATGACCAACAAGCCCAACTCGACACTTTAACGATTCACAATGGATGAAAGAAATGAAAATGAAGCGTTGACGTGCTTCTGACAACGGCCTGCCTTTGGTCCCTGGCTTTCCGAGAGTAAAGATGGGAGGTATACAGTTCCTGGAATGCAACATCAGGGGTCTTCGTCGTCCATTATCGTCAAAAACCTGCGTGGTCGTAACCCTGCTCTTTGAACAATAATAATAATAATATGTGGGGTTTAACGTCCCAAAACCACGATATGATTATGAGAGACGCCGTAGTGGAGGGCTCCGGAAATTTCGACCACCTGGGGTTCTTTAACGTGCACCTAAAGCTAAGTACACGGGCCTCAAACATTTTCGCCTCCACTCTTTGAACAATGACGGGACAGGTCCGACTAAGTAAAAGTATGGGACACACTTTTGCGCCCCCGTTATTTATTAGAGAAGGGGGGGGGGGGGGCTCCTACACTCCCCACCCCCTCGTGCCTACGGTTACGATAAGAAACCGCAATATACCCAGGTACATTCTGAAATTTTCATAAGTCACGTGCAAAATGCCAATCGAGTGTGATCGAACGTACGTCATGCGCAGTGAAATGCATAAAGAATGTGTTTGCGGAACAGCACCGCACCGCAACCTGTATCATCTACCCTTTATGTTTCCGTCTGACTTTTTTTCGCTAGTTTTTCTCAAATACATCTGTGAATCAGTTGTAATTATGATCTTTTTTTTTTTGTGTTGGTCTAAGAGAGTTGTGAGCTGGCCGGCCCTTCGCACGTTTCTTATACCTAAGACGCTGTGCCGTATTGCACATTGATATTTTGACGGTCACGGCGTCTTCTTTTTTTGCATTTTCCCTAATAATAATCAAGTATTTGACAAGAAAGAGGTCGTTATAAGTTCGCATAAAATTTGTCTAGTTTTGCAGCGAATTTTTCTAAGCTCGTGTCATAACCTCACTGCATTTCCATTTTGTTTCTCTCGCTCTCTCTCTCTCTCTCTCTCTCTCTAAGCGCGTTTTCATAAACGACAACAACAAGAAAGCGCGTAAGGCAGCCATGCATGGTTCAGGGAAATTCTACGGCAGGTTTGAAACGAACTTTTTAACAAAATTGTGTCCTGTTTGTATATTTCAGATCATCAGAAGGAAACACAGTTTCAAACGCTTCCTCACCTTTTGTTTTGCCTACATCCATGACGGGGTATCTCTTACTGCCTTGTTGCACCATGGAAATATTTGCATACAACTTATAGTATTCCCTAGAATAAGTACGTAGTTATGAGGAGAATGTTCGTGCCAGCAGATTATTTAAAATATTGCTAACAGAAAAGTTGGCATGGTTGAACTGTATCCTATAGCTGTGAGCCTAACACGACGGTGTCTCTTGTTTTGACAGCTGACTTGTTAGCGCTCTCGTTAAATGTTCACTTAATAACACTATCCCTGTGCCTGGTTCCCCATCTTCTATTTTAAAGGGGCCCCGCAACACTTTTTCAGCGTGGTCAGAAAACGCTGCTGATCGGTGTCGAGGCTCCCGAGAACACGCGAGCCAAACATTATAGCGTAGAACGCAGCCTGGGATTTACAATAAATTCGCAAAGTCAGCTAAAAAGCGCTTCCTCTTCTCTCGACAAAAAATAATGCTTACAGCGTCACAGGCAGGTTCCACGCCATTGACTGATTTGAACATGGCGCGCTCAGTAGAGACTGCGGCCGTCGCGAGAGGCCGACACTTTCCCGCGCACGCGCGATCGCACTGAAAGTACGCCACTCGTTCGAAGAAAGAAAAAAAAAGGAAGACAATGCGCTCAAGGTCAAGAGGCGCGCGTGACGTACCTTCTTCCCCCCCCCTTCCCCCCCCTCCCCCCCCCCCTGGTTAGCTTCCAGCGCTTTCGTCGGGTCGAGTGAAGAGCGAAAGCAAGTACAGCGCGTGACAAATCTTTGTAACTCCGATCGTACTGGACGGATTCTAAAAATTTTTGCGGTGTTCTATTTGTGAGGCAATAAGTTTCTTTAGTGAAGCCATTCCATGGCTACTTGGAAAAGTGTTGCAGGGTCCCTATAAAGAACATAGGTGACGTATTCGACAAGCTACTATTATGGTACACCCGATGTGAACGATGTGTGCCTTGCTGGAAACATCCCCTTTTGAGATATACGATTCGCACATACGTTGTTGAAGTATTGACTATTAGAACAGCTTATAAAAGTTAGCTATTTTACATTTAGGCGTCTCTAGAACGTTTTACATTCAGGCGTCTCTAGTATTTTAAAAATTCGGAGTTGCTCGGAATTTTTAAAAATACTTCGTTATTCACTACGTTGTCACTACACAAACGCCTCTTCTCTGTGTCCGCTTCTTGTGTCCTCGTCTTGTTACATTTGCTGTTGTGTTTGCACGCGTATACTTTCTTTCAAGAGGAATCCTTACAAACTAGCTCTACTTTCTACAATTACGTTGTAAAATGTGGAGCTCCGTAACGCTTGCAATATATCCGAATGGGAGGGAGTCTTTCGTTATAGAGGTAATTTTATTCAAGAGCCGTGCGTAGCATGGTCGTTCTAATGTACTTTTAACCGCTAAATGAGTGGTGAGAACTAAAAATTGCTGGTGATGTCTCAACTGGAACTCGAACAACTCGCGTTTTATTTGCGTATATTGATTCGTCTTTCTTTAAAATTATATGTGCACTAAGCTGAGAGAGCCTGCCTTAATTATATCACAAGGCGACTAAGAATGTTTTCTGCTCACAACAGAAACTTTATTGGTCACTCACATCTGCCTTTTTTAAGATGCTCCTGGCTATAGTATAGCGCACGTACTCACCAAAGCAAGTGATATTCGTAGAATTCGGCAAGTGTGTACTCGCTTTCTTGGCTATCTAGAACTTGAAAAGCGATGCACTTATGTTCATATTTGCCGGTGTAGCTAGTTTTGCTAGTCAAGAACAACCAGATCTTTTGGTGTGTGTTCAAGAACTGCAAGAATTAAAGAAATTTTTATTAGACAAACTTAATTAGATGTTTAATATAGAGGATACTGCAGCTGATTAACATATAGAGGATACTGCAGCTGATTAAACAATCAGGAATTTCGGCTTAGCGAAGGTCTGAGGATATGCACGCCTTCTCTTGATTTGTACTGTTAAAAAAAAATAAACGTTGAATACTTTAGCATGTTTTTATTCCGCTCAATTTGAAAGTGCGTAAATTTCACAATAATTAGGACCTTCTTATATGCGTGGGCGCCGTAGCATGTCGACAAGCCTGACCCAATTATAAAGAGTCACAGAACACATAATTTTACTCAGTCTCTTCAGGTCACGATTATTAGGAATAAAAAATAAAAACGCCTTGATTGTGCGATTTTTCTTATCTAAAACTTGAAGAACTCTGGTTCAGTCTCTACCGTCGTAGATGAGACAGTCGTTCTCAGGCGTTGCTGGCGTAGGGCGCTCGATCGCAATGAACAAACATCACATGGATATGATAAAACAAATGCGCAGTCTAGGTTAGTTAATGTCAAGGGCAAAAGAAGGAAGGAAGGAAGGAAGGAAGGAAGGAACAGGAAAGAGAGGAAAGGCAGGTATGTTCACCGCAGTCTAGAAAAGGCGGTATATATATGCTACCCTACACCGGGAAAAGGGATAAGAAACTTGAAAGATAACGTAGAGAGGTCGAAAGAACACAAATCCACGAATGGCTCGTATTAATGGGTGAAGTAGGCAGCACACCTGAGAAGTATTGGTGGTCGTATGGCGCTACCAGCGCCTTGAGCCACGATTTTAGAAAAAAAATCGCTGATGACAAGCAAAAGGAGATAATACTAATGTGACGAAAGCAAAGATCATGGTCGGAGAAGTTTCGTCACTGGCCTTTTACTCAGCGCAGGCGTAAAGGTGAAGGAGAGTGAACGGAAGAAAGGAAATAAGGAAAATAAATTTTAAAGTTTAAACTCACGCACGCGCACACACAGAGAAAAACTTGACCCACACAAGCAGTTTTTTCCTTACGTTATAAATGGTCGCGGAGGAGACATTTAGTACAGTACTGCAAAAAAAAAAAAAATGTCATAGCACAATGGAGACTAGTGTCGTGTTCGAGAGAATTAAAAAATATTTAAAATATTAAGATTTATTACATATGCGTAAATGACAGCGAAAACATGTACAGCGGGGCGCAATGCGATCAGGCCACATAGGCACACATAGGCGTGCTCAAACACAAATTAAGGATGGTCGAAAGTTGGTTGCGTTGTTGATCGTGTGCGTTCCAACGAAAACTGTCTAGGGTCGCCAGGAAACAGATTTAGGCTACCCTGTAATGAGATAGAGGAGAAAGTTGCAGGTCGCAGCATAGAGTTTCCTATAGATAGTAACTGTTTGAAACTCTTTGGGTTGCAGGATGAATGATCCCAGGAGAATCACCGTCATCATCTGGCCTTGCGGGATATGCAGGTAATTGCCCTGCCCTGTTTTCTCCTTTCAGGCTATGTTGAAAACGTGATAATTGTTTAAAAGCAAAGCGCGGGCTGGTTACCAAGCAGGCGCGCGCAGCGCAACGCAGCATTGCAGAGGGCGGTGGTCTATGGGCTATCCTGAGTACGCTGTTGTGCCGGGCTCCCATATCACCACAGACAAAGAACACGTCACCATAAGTGTCACACCGTGTAATGGATTGTGAAGCTATCGTGAACGACATATAGTTAAACAGCGCGAACACTAGAAACAGTGGTATTTGATCTTGCAGTACGGGCACGGCTATTTAACTAAATTTGCGAGGATTACTTAATATGTTTGCCTGAAGTGCATGAAGCTGTTTAAGAAAAAATAATTTTTAATTTACATAGGTACATTACGAGCTGCCATCAATAATTTCCCTTCGTCACGAGGTTGGTACACGGTTCACGTCTTTTTATGTATGTGACATAAACTATTTTTTAGACATCTTTTAGGAATCAATGGCATGTCTGTGGGGCAGGATGGAGAACTTTCGTTATGCGCCGATTTGTAAACGTGAGATGTTCTTTACCTATCTTAATCTTCTTTAGGCATCTTACGAAGCTTTGTGCAATATGTGGTGGTGTGGCTGCACACAGTCACGATTCCACTGGTAGTAGGTCTAATATTTACAAAGACATGAACAGTTCGCTTACATCCTTGAGGTCCTGCAGTGTAGGTGTACTAGTACCCACGATAACTGGAAGGATGAAGACCCATAAACGACGCGCCTCCTGTAGATTTGTAGCTGGGCTCACAGGCAGCGGTTTCTTACTGCGATTTCGCACATATTTGATGCTATACGCTCAAGTAAAAAATTATATATAGCCAGGAACGTGGCGTTATTTGCTCATCATTGCGTGTTTACTGCTTTATATATCGTCAGAGTCAAACATGAACTCCCGCCTTCAGAGCTCACTCAAAGTTCAGCTGTGCCGCAATGCCCACTTGGAGCCTCTATTTCCTGTACATCTCTTTAACACACGCGAAAATGTCGCTACGTGTGCTAGATGTAATATGCATCTGTAGAATAATGTCGAGGGCTGGCGGCCATCGGCTATTCGCACATTTCAAAAGTGAATTATGTGATCTGAACACTGAAAAGAACGCTAGAGTTCAACTTAACATGTCCTGAATGCCAAAGAGAGCAAGGAGGCTAGATAAGAAGTGTATTTTTCAAAACGACCGACAATTAAAAATGCTGGACCGCTCTATATAACAGGCGTTACAGAGATCGTTAGAAAATAAATGTACACATTTATTATACATGATCTCGAGAATGCACCTAAGAAAAAAAAAAGGTTGTGGTATTTCTTTTTCGCAAACATTGGCATTGCTTCGTGGAGTGGGCACTACAGTTGCAAGGGGCCCGTAGCAGTGCAATTTTTTAAAACCTGTATACAGTGAAACCTCGGTGATACAAATCTCACGGGACCACCAAAAATATTCGTATCATCCGAAATTCGTATCACCAGAAAGCATGGAAAATTAGCATGCGACAAAAGAAAGCTGGCGTACATTTTCATTTATTGTTTGTCAGGGCTGCGGCAACGTCAGGAAGAACCCTGAATGATTGTCAGTCAAGTTTTTAGATGTCGGCAATCATACAAGCACTCCAGCACTCGTAAATATACGGCTCGTACGCGCGCATTTAATTAATGAACCATGTGCGTTGTGACCCGCGACACTCGGAGACCGTGGCGCGTATCTGAAGGTTTATTCTGACCGTAAGAAAAGTGTTTTTCTTACACCGTGATTCTGACGATTTGGCGGTGTGGCGCGCATGCCCACGCTTGCGTTCCCGCGCTCGCACGTGCTTGGCGCGTCTTCCGCGACAGCGCGGACAGCACCTTTTCGAACCTGGGTGGTAGCGAACGTTCGTATCAAACGTCTCTGGGTGAAAATCGGTTCGCAACAACCGTACTCCATTACATTGAGGCCAATGGGCCTTGGCCCGGGACCAACGAAAAATTCGTATCACCCCGAAATTCGTATGGGCTGTGATCGTATCACCGAGGTTTCACTGTATACTAGAAAAGATGCATAATTGTGGAGCTATTTGTGCTTCTATTAACGTGGCATATCACATGCGGAAAGCTTACGCAATGCACTCAAGTGGAGATCACCACAGAGGTGCATCTTCGTTAGAAATAAAGTGAACAGAGTCAACGTACAACCAACAGTTTACCGTCCCTTTGACGAATATGTGATTTCGTTCCTAGGGTCATCTTTATACATGATCCTGTGCCCGCCCTGGAAGTTGGAAATATACAGGGATACTTGTATAACATTTCGCCGTCGTAACAAATGCATGGCAGTGTTATAAGATATTATAGCCTTAGCAACAAGTACTCATAGTGAATAACTTTGTACCATTTTTTGCCCAGACTTATTATTTAAAATAATCTTTGGCTTTGGCTATAAGTATTGTTTGGCTAGGTCTCCGGCGTGCAAGCGCAACAAGATACAGACGGCACACACTAAAAAAAAGTACACATCACAAAAAGTAGGCATTCTGCTACGCGTACGCTATTTAACAGAACCGCCATGGATTCAAGTTCGCCCTGAGCATATTTATCAAGTGATCCCTAATTTCAAACAGCCCGCTAATGCACCAAATTAGCCACTTGCACCTTTTTCATAAAATTAGCCTTTTAGTGTAACATTCGCGTCGTGCACACATGTACTGAAGTCTACACGTAATTGCAGCGTAACTTCCGTGTGCAATCAAATGGACCCGCACGACACCAAGGCCTAAAATACACAAAGAAAAATTTCACGCAGAGCCAGCTCGGGTTGTAGTCTATGCATATGCAAGAGCACGTGTGGACTCCACCACAGTGTTACATGAAACACACAATTTTAATGCATCACCATTCTTTGGTTAAATCTACACGGAAAAGCGCGCTAACGCGTGCGAGTTTGTTCACAACATGAAGGCGTTACCATAAACAGTCGGAGCAGAAAAAAAGTAGGTCACTACAATCGCCGCAAGAAGCAGCTGTTTAGCACCGTAAAGTAGGCGTACGTAAGAAGCAACCGTATACACAGTCGGCAAATAAATAAAAATGCTGTTGCTATGCTGTAAGAAGTGATCATACAATCTACTCGGCACGGAAAAAAAAAAGGTAGACCACTACAGCTGCCGCTACAAGTAACCATAACATGGACTTTAGCGTTGGCTAAATGATCGCTAATATATTGCTTGCGCTGGCTAAGTGATGGCCAATGCCGGCTAGTTTTGCCATATGTTTGTTAAATGATGGAATTACAAACAATGATTGCGCACTGCATCGGACCATTCGCCACTAGCGACATTTTGTTAATTTTCTTCTAGGAGACATGAAGTAAAAAATGCTAGTGTAATTTGCGTTATAAGGTGAAAAACAGCGTACATTCAGTCGTGCTCTTTTATCGCCATTGGGACTGACGCATTTCGAAATCACAAATGAAATGAACTTCAGTGAACCGATACTATATGTTGACGAACGCCGTCAATCATTTAAGAAAAGTTCATGACCAGTTATACAAAGCTATATATTTTAATTTAAGGTCAGCGGAATTTTAGCGACATTGAAATTAAATAAATGCCACGCATATCTTCTTGATAAAAAAAAAGGCAGAAGTTCTGGGGAAAATGGAAGTTTGAAGAGATGAAAAATTCTTGAAAACAGGGTGTCTCTGAACCAACGTCTCGATATATTCAGTGGCGCTAAAAGCGTCTGTAACCTTCTTTACTTGCATGCCTAAAAAGCGTTGCATAGACTATGAAAACGACTTTAACTATGGTATTTTGAAAGGGTGCAGCAAAATTTTTAAAATTTACATGTGGTGAAACCGTAGCCATATTCCACGTATATATGCGGCCATATACACGCAACTGATGAACAAATAATTCCACTTTTCAGTGGAAGTACTGCAAACTATTTTCGTTTCGCTCACATGAACTAAAGATAAAAGCTTTAACCGATAAAGCAGTTCTATTTATATACTGAAGCCTCTGGTATGTACCATGCACCACATCATTTCTGTATTGTCGCTGTCTTTCTCACTTCGGAATAGAGGGAAGTATAAATGGCAGCGGTACTGTGCAGTTGTGTGCAGCACTTTACGTGAAAACTCTCCATGCCTTCCTCTAGGAACGACAGATCAGCTCTTGAGCAATCACGAAAGGCGTGAACAGCGTGCTCTTATAGACCAAATTGGAGCAGCAGTAGGTAGCTGTTCCTACATGATTAAATGGGCGAGTTTCGCTCGCCGTGTGGTGGTGTCGCCAGCGGGTGCCACACCAGGCACGTACCCCTCACGAAATTTAATCTTCTATGATTGGGATATCAAATATACGGAAACTCCGAGAGCCCTTTAGCCGTCTCCGTGAGGTTCCGCATAAAGTCCAAAGGCGATAACGTCGCCCCGCGCTTCGTATGTTCTACGTGCGAGTGAGAACGCGCGAGGACAGCCGACGATCGCGGCTCAGGCGGAGAGGAAACGCGCCGGCGTACTTTCCTCGGCGAAAGGAACATCGGAGGTCCCGGAGGGGGGCGGCGTGGCTCCGGCATTACCTGCATACTTTGAGCCACAGTCGCACGCGCACTGCCTGGACAGGGATCAGCGTATGGCTAATACCTTTGTACGTGCTGTGTCTTCACCTCTGAGCTTGCGTCATTTCTATATACAGCGCAAAGGTCGCTTCGTTCGCTGCAGCGGCCGCATTTTCTTACGCCAGAGCTTTGGTGAATTACGCCAGGTCGGATGCTACACTGCAGGAGTTAGCTGCTCGCTTTACTTCGTATAATATTTCAATGTATTGCTATCGCATTCAATGATTCGTTTTTAAGGCGAAAGTGACTTTTTTTCTATCATAAGATACCTAGCATAAAGCGACAAGCAACAACAGCCCAGTCCCTCACTTCACGGTTAAGGACGTACCCCTTCCGAAAAAAACAACATAATTGTCTATGCCACCTTCGCACTCTTCCTCCTAGATTATTTCAGTCATCGATGTTTGGTTCTCGCTTTTGGAATGATTGAGAGAAAATATGAATGTTGGCAGTATGACTGTTGGGCGTCCATATCTCTACTTATGACACATAGATGCACTGCCAAAAACTACTTGGCGTCTTTAGATTGACTTGGCTCCTTATGTCCAGTGATCGCTTTTCATTTCGATGTAAAAATTCACTTATGCCCTTGAGCGTCAAGCAGAACAATATCAATCTAAATATTGCAAGAAAAATGTAAATTGTTATCACACGTACACATTTAGAGACACCTGATCAATCAGAGGCCCTTTTAGGGGATTTTGCATAGTGCACAATTTGGTTAGATTAGAAGGAAAAGTGGTAGCAACTACAGCTTTAGAATATTTATTATTGTACTTGTTGTCCGGAGCTTTGATTTTAGCTAGTTATTGTGGACTATCATTTCTCTGATAAAGAAAAAAAACCCACAAAAATGGGAACGTTGCAGAGTATCGGTGAAAGTGCACTTTTATTTTACTCCGCGTATTTTATTTTCAGATTTTGGTAAGATCATTGTGGTCAGCGCCCAGCGATAGCCGCTCAACCAGCACGGCGGGTACACCCCCAATGTGCTGACCGTACCGAGCGTTTGGTGCGCAAGAATTGACATTTTATCACAACCAAAGTAGTTTATAGCCGTACACCATACGACAAGTACATCTCGAGAAGTCGCTCATGCCTATGTCATCGCTGCAGTTACCTTTAACTTATGCTGCAAGTCAACAGAGCATACACGCATATCAAGCCGCTAATCGAGCGCTTTGTAGAAGCTACTCGAAGTCACCTTCTCCTCCAGTACCACAATCCTGTGAGATGTTCTTTGCTGCCCAACGTAAGCGGTCTCGCACTTGGGTGTACACTGCAAAGAATACTTTGCAGAGCGGCACGTCATTGCAGACAACGGGCGTGGATGGCTGAAAGGTAGTTTGAATTTGGCAGGAGAACACAATGCTTGATATTAAATGTCCCACCAAAACCATGTCGCTGAAATCAAGCCGCAGAAGCACGCTTTCAGGCAGGCCTGAAAGCGAATGAAATTGCAGAACGAGTATTGTCTATTTTCGCACGAGGTCGACCGGATATTGTTACAGCCGCATGAACCCCGCGTGTGTACGTGGCGAACTGTTCCAGGCGAAGAGTTTCAAGCGCGACCACATTGTGGCGTCTTCACAACTCTTTTCACTCTTCATCGTCGGGATTACTCGTGGCCACCATGTTATAGATCTCATTTTTCGCCAGCTTCCGGAAGGATCCCTTGGAGGATCTTCTGGACGAAGATTGAGGGTCGGCGTCTCCCGGCGCTGGGACTCGCCTTCTGTCGGCAAGGAAGCGCTTCTCTCGCCCGTAGAGGTTTCCGAGCCGACCGCTGAGGAGGAACACGACGAAAGTTGAGGGCCACGCCGACCATGAGCAGGATGAAGGTGGTGCCGTGCAGCGAGTAGTTGAAGGTGCGCTGGTCGTACACCCAGCAGTTGCCGCGCTGACCACAGCTTTCCTCCCAGACGACGCACGTTGAGTCCACCAGCGAGCCGTACACCAGAGGATAGGGCAGGAACGCTGAATATGAGCAAAGAACGAACACTGTGAAGCGTAGGCGGTCGCACGGGGGTGGGGGTGACCACTGTTGATAGAAGGGGGGGGGGAATGATCAGGTGTCATTTACCCACAATTCCCCCTGTTGACTAAGGGGGATTAGGTGCCAGAACTCAACAGATGATTAGGGGGTGGCCGCCTCCCCCCCCCCCCCCTCGCCTTATCGTGCAAGGTTATAACCATGCAGGTATTTGACGATAATGGCTGTGGCCCTGATGTTGCATTTCAAGAACAGTTTACTTTCCACCTTCACCCCCCCCCCCCCTTCAGCGGAGTGCCAGAGACCGAAGGAGGCCGTTGTGAGAAGCACGTCATTACTCATTTCAATTTGTGCATCCACTGCGAAGCTCGTTTTCGTTCGGGCTCGTCCACTTGGGGGGGGGGGGGGGGGGAGGAGGGGGGGCAGGTTGCGGTGAAGCTTGGTTCTTCGCTCTAATGGAGAACCCTGCGCTCGCCTACGCTGCGAACCGAAACCTTGGCTTAGCTCATAAGGGCACACACAGGAAACCTTACGTAAACGACATGAACGTATTCTTGCAAAGAAGGCACAAAACAGGAAGAACTCTGTGTGCTGCAGTGCATGATGAACCACCAGAAAGGGACCCAGATGCCCAGGAAGTCGTTCTGATTAAATTTGGGTGTGCACAAGATCACGAGATGTCGTCACGAGGGCAGCTGTTTCCGTCTATAGAGGCCTCGTGGGGCCGAATGCAGAAAGCTTGTCGCTTATGAGATCATTTTGTCATTGACAGGGTTCTTCGCTAATGATTTGCTTAGTACCAGGATTGGCTGAAAAATGCACTTACGAACAATTATAATGTAAAAACAGTCTTCGGTAAATACAGGCCATGTTTTGCAATAATTCGGGAGTGTTGTGTCGGGCTTATGCTCCGCAATATGAATAAAGATTTAAAAACTGCGCTTATGAACAAGCTACTACTACACGATTCATTGATATCATTGAAATATAACTTGTTCCTTCTACGACAACTTACAGAACAATGCCAGAACTCCTTCCGCAAAGCCGAGAGCAAATGCCTTGTCAGATGGATCGACGCACCTGAAGGAAGTAAAAAAAAAGTCTGTTAATATTCCTATTTTGCGGTTGCACCAGGTACGACGTCTTTGAAGGAAACAGTGCGAACGATGGGACAAGCGAGTAGTAAATACGACTATGTACCGTCGGCATCAAAAGTTTAGAGACCACAAGGTGTGAGAAACTTTGAATTTCCCAGCCATTTGTGAATGTACTTGATCGAACTGTACAGTACGTGTCGTTAGCGCGCTTTAGAACATGCCAAAATTTAATTTCGCGGCTGCGTGCCGACGAAGCGTGAATATATATTTAGCTTTTTACTTGTGTCTCGTGGTCCTTAAACTTTGGACGCTGACTGTACAGAGCTTTGAATGCGTGTTCTTCTTGCCACTCGCTCGTTTAATGTTCGGCGCTACATTCTTCAAGGATGTTGTCGTGCCAACGATCGCTCATGCAGATTTAAGCTTAGTCTAGTCCAAATTTCGTGCAAAAGAAGAGATTATGAAACCGTTAAGCGCACAAAGACGGGAACAAGAAGACGACACAAAAGAAGAGACTGGCGGGCTACCTAGAACTGCATAACTTGTCGTTAGGCACGCGACATGGCAGAACAGCACTGCGTCTTCGTCACCTCAATTCTGTGATACAGAACACCGGTTTGCACTATATCACAAGTTATGCGATATTACGTAAGCGCTAATGAAAAAAAACAAAAAAATCTCCCGCTAAAGGGGACCATGAGGCGATGCGAAGCAGCGTTTCGGCATGTCGAGCCCGCGTTTCAGAGGGGGAGTGGGAGTGGAGAGGGTAGAGGGAAGGTGGAGAGGGGGAGTGGGGGAGAGGTGGAGAGGAGAGGGAGAGTGGCGAAGGGGAAAGGGGGAGAGGGGAGGGGAGAGGTGGTGTGGTGAGGGGGAAGTGGGAAAGGGGAAGAGGGGGAGGGGAGAGGATTTGCTCATGCGCAGTAAGGCTGGTCACGCCGCACACCCCCACCACCACCACCACCGGTTTGAACTCCGCCATAAGATGCTTCGCATCTAATAGGTCGCGATGTCATGATAGAAACCTTTATTTTCGAGTCACAGATTTTGACAGTGGGGTGGAACAACCAACATATATTTTTTTAGTTTAGTGGCTGTTCTAATCGCAGTAAAATTGGTCGACTTAGGGACTCCACAGAAATAAACATAACATCATTGCATCGATGGTGCAAGTTTCACGACACTATGTCATAATGATACTAATAGCAGTAACGTAGTCTTCGCATGTGATGAGGATATTGCGCTCTACATACAGGTTCAAAACATCAAGCGAAAGCAGTACGTACATACTACATTTCGTTTTATTACCAACACTTGAATAAAGCACGCACATCGATACAAAACATAAGAAGTTTTACCTGAGTGGAATGACTATCTGAGCAGCCTTTGTGCTGAATGAGAAACCGTAGGCGATGCACAGCAGCAGGATGTAGAAGGTCAAGAACGGGCAGTCACTCTCGCAGAATCCATCCTTTGCTCGTCGCGCCAAGCCGTCGTTGTCGAATGCGTCGACGCACATGCAGTTGTCGTAAGTCTACAACATAAGCATATAAAATAACCCCCTTGTAAATTATGGTGGCCATCAACAAATGCTACGACTCCAATGTTAAGGCAGTCAGTTTTTAGTTTTTCATTGGATATGGACGGTTTTTAAACCACTTTTCCTTCCATCTTTCCTTCCCCTTTTCTATTCTCATAGGGTAGCAAACGAGAAGTTTTTTTTCGTTTAACCTCCCTTTCTCTCTCTCTCTCAAGGCCACATTTTTAAATTCACAGTAACATTTCACTCTGTCTTATTTGTCCACTGCATGTATCGATATGGCAGGCTTGTTTCTGTCATAAGACAAGTGTTATTTTGAGGCAAACATTTGCTTACAGGTATAATACCTGCTGTAGACATCCGTTGAATGCTCTTAAGGATGCACATCTATATCCTCCAGATTTTGATGACTTCTGAATCCGAGTTCTTTTCTGGTTTCTGTGTTAACAGCACCATGTTTCATCACTTAAGCTGAGTCTTGCACCTTAAATGGAGTTACAGTGCGCCTATATTAAACCTTGAGACGTCCTGAAATCATGACCTCGTTTAGTTATCTGATTTTTTTTTGTGTGTGCAAGTGCTCTAATTCTTCGTGTGTGCGTTACCATCGGTTTTTGCGATAGCAATTATATGGATACCTCTCGGCTGATTTTTGCCGTCGCCGTTGCCACCGCCGTCATGTCCCGGGTATGTATATGTATGTATATATAAATAAAACCAACAAAGAAAAATAAATTGGAAGAAAAAAACTTTCGAAGTGCGCCACGGGGATTCGAACCTGCGACCTTTGCTTTTCAGCGCGCCGCTTTAAACAACTCGGCCACGCGCCATATTTTTTTTCTTTGTTGGGTCACACAAGTATTTTCACACACTAATAGTAAACCAGGGAACAGTACAATGATACATCATCAGCTGTTAGCTGACTGCATGTTAAAACTTTGGCATGTGTAACAACGACTCCACTCTGGGAACCTACTCCGGTACATCCATCTGCACTATTTGAATACTTGACTGAAGTGTCACGTAGAAAATTGTATAAAGACCTTGTTGATATTTTATTGCCTGTGCCGTTGTACCGTGAGCTATACTATGCAGGCCCAGGCCAAGATGTACTTAAACGCGTGAAAAGAATGCTCGTAGCACCAGGAGTTAAAACATTTTTCTTTAAATTGCACACCGGCACTTTACCAATTAAAACATGGTTGGAAGATGAAGGATTATTTGTACCATGGGGCCCAGATTGTTTCCTATGCAAACAACCGGAGACCATTGAACACGTTTTCATAGACTGCTGGAGTAGGTTGTTTTTCTGGGATATATTACAAATAACTCTAAAAAAGAAGTTACAGTTAAATTCACATGGAATCCGGTTTCTCTCCGTTGAAAATGAAGATGGCGTACCTTACGACCTTATTATGCTCCTGGGCCTGCATTGTATATGGCATATCCGAACGGCCTTTCACAATGTAGGTGTGGAAGTCAGACCTGTTCGCGATTACTTTCGCGAATGCGTGTGTCGTTTTCTCGGCCACGCGCCACCGCTTATGTAGAATACTAACGGCGAGCTATTTATGTGCACCATATAACGCTAGCGGTATGCAGATCTCGGAGGTGCTTCCGTGTGTGAAGTATCACCTGCGAGATTGCCCGCAGGGTGCGCTTAAAAGCAATGCTCCTAGACTTTGCTTCTGTTTGAAAACTGCCCTTGAGACGCGCACTAAAAATTGGCCCATTTCTGCACCGATACGCGAGTGGAACGCGCCGGCTAAACATAAAGGGACTTTAGCTGAACAGTGCGTCGAACGCCACCGCGTGGAAGACGCGGAGGGGCCACTCCACGCGCCGCAGTTTTCGAGAAAACAAAAATACTTAAGAGCGTTGGGTTGTAGCGCGCCGTTCAAACACGAATAACTAACTGGGACAGTTGTCGGTTCGCGCTCGTCCTGTAGGCACCGTACAGTCGAGTTTTCCAGTGCGACTGCAGCGCCACAACGCAAAACCTAGCGGACAAAAAACGCAATAATGAGACGGGGTTGCTCAAAATGGAACGCGATGTGCGCGTCTCCCTCTCTGAATAAGTGGGCGGACTGCGGCCGGGATACACGGGGGACGCGTTCGCGCGTCTGTTTTCTGCGTGCCCCTAACGGCCAATGCCAGCGAACTTGGACGGGCCAGTGCGAGCAACGCAGCTCCCTCTGGTCAGTGTACGGTGCCTATACCTGTGCGTTCTTTTCGAGCGTCCTTCGTTGTGTTTGAGCAGCGCAGCGCTCTGCAAGTGTCGAGCTGTTGCCGTTGTTAGTTCGTGGTCATCCTGTGTGTTCTTTTCGTGAGTCCCTTGCGCTTGATGGGCGGGCCGCAAGTGTCGAGCTGCTTGGTGTTCTCCTTGTGACTTTTTAATTTGTTGCTATCGCATTCATTGCTTCGCCTTTGCGGCGAAACTGTGACTTTTTTTACCTTTTTAAACTGTATCGCAGATAATGTTATATATTTGTGGTCTGTACGATCACCTAGAGTGTGACGTCACCTTTCTGTAGTGTATTTCTCGAGAAGTTTTTGTAGCGTTAGCTACACTTGCCTAGCCGGAGCAGGTTTCGCGTGGGTCATCATGAGCCGTGCTGCGCATGCGCGAGGATGAGTGCGGAGCCGGCATCTCACGCGCTCTCCGCCATCGCCGCGCGTGGCTCGCCACGGCTGGTGGCGGAGAGCGGGAGGAGTGGCGTCGTATTCGGGCAGACAGATTGGCGCCGGCGCGCGCGACTCGCCGCTGCTGCTCTGCGCATTCGAGAGGGGTGACGTCGTAGCCATGGCGCGCGCAGCTATTCGCCTTCGCTGTGCAGTCGCCGTCTGACAATGCGCTGGTGCCGCTTGATAGCGCCTCTGACTGGCGTTTGCAGGCGGGTAACGCCATGGAGAAGGAGAGCGCAAATGCTGCTCAACGGCCCAGAAGAGCCGAGAAGCTTATGTCATCGTATCCCGAAGTAGTTGCCTGGCAATTAGCGGTTCAGCGTACGAAGAATGAACAGAGGAAGGCTAAACGTGCTGCGGAGACACTGGAGGAAAGGGAGGAACGTCTAGCAAAGCGGCGTCGCCAGGATGCTGAGTGACGTGCCCGACCATCTCTGCAGCAGCAACAACAAGACGCTGTCGATGACGTCAAGGCTTGCCGATCGACTGCCTATACTGTGAAACTTAGCGAAAGCGCCAGTGCGACTCGGACCTTCGAGACGGACTTCGTAAACAATCCGTTTGGATACGTGTGCGACGTGTGTGAAAGACTATGGCACATGAAATACTTGACGCCGCTAAGTCGTGCCATGCGTGAAACGTTGAGTTTAGTGGCGGCGCCTGAGTGGGGTGAAACTGTGGCGCGGGTTTGTACAACGTTCAAGAACTTTCTCGTTAAGCAGAACATTCCGCTCTTTAGCGTTACCAATGGGTATCGTTACCCGGCCATGCCGCCAGGTCTACCGGTTCTGAACGATGTGGCCGAATGTGTGTCATTGGAGCAGCAGTAAGCATGACAATCAAACTAATCCTAGACAATCTGGAAAGCTCAGAATAATCAGCTGAACCTTTGCTAACGCTACGTATATCCTGGCATAGCCGAGCTAAGCCACTGCAATTTTTTTTTTGTGCGAACATCGAGTGCGTATTCTCCACTGCTGCAATAGTCCTACAACATGGCTGACAGTATGAATGAATGAATGAATGAATGAATGAATGAATGAATGAATGAATGAATGAATGAATGAATGTATGAATGAATGAATGAATGAATGAATGAATTACGTTTATCATCGTGTGATCGCAAGGTTGTATACCCGCTGAGCCATTGATCCCACTCCTTTGTACGCTATAAGCACCTTGATTGAATTTTCATATCAATGCAGATATGTAACCCTATGTATAGGGATCGTGCTAGTCGTAGTGCATTTGCAATCAAGTGATCGCAAAGATGTGTAACCACTTAGCCGTCGGTACTCACCCCTCTCTGCGCTGTGCCGTTTGTTCCTTTGGTAAAACATCCGGCAAAGCAAGGAGAAAAATAGGTTGTTTTGCCTTCGCATATTGGATGGAACACTTCGGTCGCGCAAGAACAGTTCTGGTTGCAACTGTTGACAAGATCCAACCTGGGAGAAAAAACAAAATTAGACGAAACACAACGTACGCTGCGCAAAAGTGAAGCAACTGTGTTGAGTAGACTATAGGAGCGCCAGCCACACGTTGTATGGTATGATATGGTATGGTATGGTATGGTATGGTATGGTATGGTATGGTATGGTATGGTATGGTATGGTATGGTACGCTACGGTACGGTATGGTGCGAAGAACTTTATGAGCCTTCGCTTTTTATATATTGCTCAATATCCAATTAGCACATCAGAACAGCAAGGAAATATATGATAACGATAACGGAGATCTCACTTTCTAAATGATGGACGCTTATATAGAAAATGCGCCCAATAAGCAGTGTTAGCGCGAGTATTGGTAAGCCGAACATCTTGCAGGAATAACCCTTCTTGTTGCGAATTGACGCCGTTATCGATGCCTGCTTGCATAACTTCAATAGGTTATAAATAACGAGCTACCAATACATACACAAGCACTTATCGCATGCCTGTAAGAGGCAGGACTGCTTCAGTAGGGATGGTTGATTAACTTTTTTAATCCATTTTTTTTACTCTTTCGCCACCTTAACCATTAATCGGTGAATCCTTATCATTAATCGGCGGCGGCCACATTTTCGATGGAGGCGAAAATGCTTGAGACCCGTGTACTTATATATATATATATATATATATATATATATATATATATATATATATATATATATATATATATATATATATATATTGATGCTCTATCTCGCTACCCACTGCCCAGTCATGATATCTCTACATCGCCTCCTGCCACTGAAAGTGCTTTACCTATCGCAGCACTCGGTTGGCTAAGATCTGGCAGCCCATCCGTACTTGTGTCGCACCAACGCACCGACCCATACTGCCGCACTATTTTGGAGCGCATCGAAGGTTCTTCTGCTCCTCCGAACGCCCGACTTCGTCGACAGCTTAACCAGTTCAAGCTTCACGGTGGTGTTCTCCACCGCTATGTTTACCACGTCGACGGCAACAAATGGGTACCAATCATACCACGTTCTCTACAACGTGAGGTTCTTCAAGCATTTCACGATGATCCCACAGCCGGTAATCTAGGCTATCATAAAACCTATGACAAAATACGAAGTCGCTGCACCTGGCCTGGCCTCTCTTCAGCCGTTGCCAAATATGTTGCTTCCTGCATCCATTGTCAAAGCCGCAAACGACCCACGACTGCTCCTTCTGGCCTCCTACAACCTCTTCCTTGTCCCGCTTGCCTTTCGACGTCGTTGGGATAGATTTGTACGGCCCCCTACCAGTGACATCGAATGGGAATCGTTGGATTGTGACGGCTGTTGACCATCTAACCCGCTACGCGGAAACAGCCTCGCTACAATCTGGGGCTGCCACTGAAGTCGCCGATTTTTTTCTGCGCAGCATATATTTACGCCATGGAGCTCCACGCGTTCTGCTCAGTGACCGCGGCAAAGTCTTCCTTTCCTCTATTCTTGACGAGGTTCTGCGCGCCGCCAACACCATTCACAAGACAACTTCTGCTTACCATTCGCAGACCAACGGCTTGACGGAACGCTTTCATCGCACCCTCTCTGATATGATTGCAATGTACATCAACCCCGACCACTCGAACTGGGACGCAATCCTGCCGTTCGTCACGTTCGCTCATAACACGGCTACGCAACGCACCACTGGCTTTTCTCCCTTTTTCCTAGTCCACGGCCGCTCGCCGAATTTCGCTCTGGACGTCTCGTTCCTTTCGGCTCCCGCACCCTCCGCAGGTCCCTTATCCGAAGTCTTTTTGTCTCGCCTCGCACACTGCCGTCATCGGGCCCGAATCAACACCGGCATCTCCCAGGAAGCTCGCAAGTCTCGCTACGACTCCACTCACCGTGCTGTGACTTTTTCCCCTGGAGACGAAGTTCTTCTATGGACTCCGCTGCGCGTTCCTGGCTTGTCCGAAAAATTCATGAGGCGCTTTCTTGGACCTTACACGGTCGTTGAGCAAACCTCCCCAGTTAATTACCATATTTCACCTCTTACAACTCCTTCCGATCACCGTTGCCGGGGGACAGAAATAGTGCATGTTTCTCGTTTAAAGCCGTATACCCGCCGCCTTACGTAATACTGTCACGCGGCCAGGCGGCCGCTTCCAGCGCGAGGGGGAATTAGTGTGAGCGTAACAAATCAGTGACTCTTCTTTGTCATCTCGACATATCATCATCGTTTGTGCAACTTCCTCATCTGTATATATCGTCATCATTGTAGAACAGCTCGAGCTAGACTCGAATAAAGCGGTGCCTCACAATATATATATAGATTTAGGCGCACGTTAAAGAACCCCAGGTGGTCAAAATTTCCGGAGCCCTCCACCACGGTGTGCCGCATAATCATATCGTCGTTTTGGGACGTAAAGCCCCAACAATTATTATATTATGAATCTTTGTCTGTTTCCTCTACGACTAACTACAGACTAATGGCAAGTTCGCCTCGGCGCCGCAGCGCTCTAACCCAGATTGCAACAATACGGAGCGCGCTCTTCCTCCAAGCCAGAGAACAGGTGTCAGAGCCGAACGTGTATCTGCTCGCCAGAGCAATCGGAGGCCGGAAGAGGATACACGTCATAACATCATCTACTGCAAATAGAAGAGGCGTGGGAGTCACGTGATCAGATGTCCGACAAAAATTAGACACGTATCAAGCAGGTACTATCGTGTCTGGAAATAAACGGTGCGCACTGCTACACAACCTCTATTATGTGGTCTATCTATCAAATTCCTGATAATCACGAAGCTTTGCGAAATCTCGCAGGGCAGGCCATACCTTGATCTGAGTTCACCCCTTCTCTCTCAATGGCGGCTGAGGGCAGCTGAAAGCCATGAGTGAGATGAAGATCAGCGCTGTTATCAGCTCCGTCGCAAAAATGATGGCAGTAAGTATGCGAGCAGAAGGCCGAAACGTCTTCATCAGGAATGCACCACCGAGCGTGGCAACCATGGCGCATCCTATTGGAAATGTTCCTGCAATAGAGTGCAAAATCTATGAGACTACACAAAGAAAGTACCGTTATAGTTCAGGACGGATACTGTTTTTTGTCTGCGATGCAAATGCATACTTACGGTGAATGGAATTCGATCCAGTTTACTTGAAAACTGCATGTTGTTTACCTTGAATGAGATACAAGTGCAGATCTGCACGTTGCAATCCTCGTGCTACTAGGCCGCTCTGCTGTGCGATGCTAATAAGTGTTGTGCTGTGCCGTGAGATCATAAGCACATCACGGAATAAGTGTGACATGTCCATACTGCCATGTTACTCTATGTTGCGCCGAGTTGCGTGTTATACTAGTATAAAGAGAAACCGGTTAGCTTGAGGTCAAAAGTACTGGACACTACCTCTGTTTCAATAGAGGCTTTGCACCATGCGTATTACAAGTGAAAAGAAAAGAATCGGGGCGAACACGTTCGGATTACCCTTGAAATGTTGTGTCCTCGCTTGCTGAAAGATACAACGGATACATTCGAATGTTGGACACATTTACGTAGAAGAGTCAAAGGTGATCTCAGCTTTCTTCTTACCGCTTAAGACTGAGGCAGCGCTGGGAGACTGCTGGAAATGTTCCTGCACGTATTTGGGCACGTACGTGCAAAATCCCAGGACGCCGAACCACTTGAACACGTGGGCACACATCTGTGCGACGAATATCGGGTTCTTGATGAGCCGCTTTGAAGCCTGGAATGCTTCTGCAGAAAAAAAAAAACGAACGAGGATCACATTTGATATAATAGACAAATTTCGGAAAGACAAAATTATATCAACGCTGAGTTGACTCAGAGTGAAACACCGGTGGAAATATGTGTTTCGAGCGAAGCACTAACTCTGATTACTCGGTTGGATGGTTGTTCCTCAGATGCTTGACGCAACCCGCACCGGGGGATCGGACACGAATCGGACGGTGTTTTATTTAGGATATTGTAAAGCCTTATCAAATATATGAATTTAGAAATAAATAGTTCATCAGTGACTCGTTATTGATAGGAACAAGTAAAAATCAGATAAAAATGTCGTACTTGTGTATCGATTGGTGTAGTTCTAAATCCTGCGCTAAATGCAGCTCCACTACTATGACATCTGAGTTAGTGCATAGCACGGGCACCCAGCGATTCCCGTTCGTAGTGTTCCCACTGCTCCGTTTACCAAACCGTCGATGACGTCAATGTTTGAGGTAAGCTTGCAGAGTTTCCCCGTCACGAGTAGAATCTTGTTAGGAATAATAATAATATCTGGGGTTTAACGTCCCAAAACCACGACATGATTATGAGAGACGCCGTAGTGGAGGGCTACGGAAATTTCGACCATCTGGTGTTTTTTTTTTTATTAAATGTGTTTAAGGAGAGGTTGGTGCCTATACATGGCTCCGGCTACTCCTCTTCCCTTACTTATTAATTAGCGTCACGAACTTATAAATAAAAGCACACTCACTCACGGCAGTGTCCATTGAAAAGGAATGTTCACACGTCATGCATAATGTTCATGTGATGACAACAATGTCCACACACAAGACACACAAGAATCGTTTGCACTTTGCCGAAGAGTTCAACCCACGGTGCCACAGTCATTTGTATAGTGCGATCACATCACATAAAAGTCACTGGACATTGCCCACACTTTAAACACACTTTGAACACAGCAGTCTTGAATCAATCTTGAATCAAATGTGAATCAATATCTTTTTGATATTCCCGACTCTTCTAAAAACTGTACTAGGGCGCGTGCAGCAATGTTTTGTAGAGTTTCAGTTGGCCATGGACCCAATACTTTTGCTTTCTTTAACGTGCACCTAAATCTAAGTACACGGGCCTCTACCATTTCGCCTCCATCGAAATGCGACCGCCGCGGCCGGGATCGAACCCGCAACCTACGGGTCAGCAGCCGAGCACCGTAACCGCTATACCACCGCGGCGGACAATCTTGTTAGGAAGATTCGCAAACTCGGTGTGCGACATGCGCGCTACTTTTTGTTGCGCTTTATCGACTTCCTGCTTGTTACGGCAGTTGAGATACGCGTCGTCAGCAAATAGGTATGTCAGGCTGTTTCCCTCTTCATGTGTAGCGACGAGGGCACCGGAGAAGGCGCTGGTGGGAGGTGAAATCGTGCGCCTGTCGATGTGGTGGCGCCCTCTCTTGAGCGACGCGGGTGTCAGCCGCATCCTTCCGAAGCGTTTATAGCGATTTTGGGATAATTATTGCGATTACTTCTTCGTTATTTCTGTTAATTATATTACTTTAGACCTTGTTCGTTAATTTTAACCCGGTTTCGAGCATTGCCAGCCTTGTTTTATGCCTGTATTGACCATTTGATTTTGAGCGTGACCATGCGAAATGAGACACTGGACGACATGACACGCCCCTAAAGTGCGACGCACTTAAAAGAAGGTAAACGACAGGGATCTAAAAGTAGGCTGAAACTACACAAATGGTATGTAAAGATATTTTCGCTTAAAGAACGACTGATGACAGCGAGATACCTCTTATGCTCATATCCTTCTCTTCCTCAGTCGGCCTGTCAGATTCATCGTCAGCCAAGCGCTTGGGGAAGAAGAAGAGCGGCACGGCGAACACCAGCTGGAGGAAGCCTAGGATGACGAATCCTAGCCACCAGGCTCCGATCCACCGCGGGTCTTCGTCGGCAAATCCTGGGTTGTCTGATTTGGTGAATAAGTAGAGAAATACGCCATGGGTTAATGGTTTGTTGTTGTATGTACTTCAAATGCGTTAGAAACTGTTGCTGGGGCCATTATTGGTGTGTACTAGGGTTTCAACGAACGCCTAACCCTGGAGAAGCTGATATTGCAGAAATATGAAAAGAAAGAAAGAAAGAAAGAAAGAAAGAAAGAAAGAAAGAAAGAAAGAAAGAAAGAAAGAAAGAAAGAAAGAAAGAAAGAAAGAAAGAAAGAAAGAAAGAAAGAAAGAAAGAAAGAAAGAAAGAAATAGATGAGGAGGAAGGACGGAATGAAGGAAGGAAGAGTATACACTATCGAGAGTTAGTGAAAAGCAAAGCAGACATGTGACTGATAGTGCTATCAATATGCAGCAAGTAAAAACATTTCTTAGCGGTAAAAAAAACGAATGCGAATACACACTAAAAAATGTCGACTATGCAAATTTTGCATCAGTAATGATCCAGCAAAACGTTATTACTCTATTTAGGCCCTTCAGTCAGCTTATGAGTTTAAACCTTGTTTCTGAAATCTATGGTAAATTTACAATCCAGTTCCACAAAAATATAATTTTCCTGACTGGTAACATTAGAGGATCGTATTCGATCACTAGGGCATTTTTTTTTTTTTGTCTGGTCTGCATGTTTTGTAGACTCAGTATTAGCGCTAAGAAAAAAGCGGCGGCTACATACAAAACGGGTCTTCGTAGATTGCGAGGATAAGTGCTGAAACGATGAATCCCAGGCAGGGTCCACAGCCTCGAACGACGGTCATGATTGCTGTAAGAATTGCACGTCAAAGTGAATAAAGTGCTTTGTGGGCAACTGTCGTGGTTGCACCATGAAATCATAGTAACACAGGAAAAAAAAATAAACATCGACAAAGTTTGACCAATCCATGTATTTTAGTGCCGCTTCGCGCTACCAGAAATATTGTTCCGATATCATTCTTAAGAAACAAGCACATAAATGGAAATTTTAATGTCTCATCACGAAATCTACCCTGGAATTTTCGAGTTATATTTCGTGCTACCATAAGTAACTTCCGAGAATGCTGCAATCTGTTCAAAAGTAATGTTGCAGGTTTAAGACAGCGTTAAGACAGATTACCACTCACTCACTCACTCACTCACTCACTCACTCACTCACTCACTCACTCACTCACTCACTCACTCACTCACTCACTCACTCACTCACTCACTCACTCACTCACTCACTCACTCACTCACTCACTCACTCACTCACTCACTCACTCACTCACTCACTCACTCACTCACTCACTCACTCACTCACTCACTCACTCACTCACTCACTCACTCACTCACTCACTCACTCACTCACTCACTCACTCACTCACTCACTCACTCACTCACTCACTCACTCACAAAAGGTACTGTCCTCGCTCTCTCACCCATATAGACGGCCGAGTGCTTTCTTTTAATGAGGTCGTCAAGGTAGGCCGTGCCGGCCGAGTAGTAGACGGCAGTGCCAATGCCCGTGAGGAAGTTGCAGCTGACAAGAAGTAACAGGGCGGGAAGCGTCTCTGACTTGCGGGACTGCTGACAGTTGAGCTCCTGGAAGCGCCTCTCCTCTTCCTGGTCGTGGCAGAAGTGGTTCAGGTCGGACTCGACCTCGGGATCCGTCATGCTGAACGCCTCGTCCGCCTTTCCGAAAAGCCAATAGGGCAGCGAGGCGAGCAGGCACGATGCGCCCATGAGGACGGCAGCGAATCCCACCCATCTGTGGAGCATCGTTTCCGTTTGCGCAAATGAGAGCCGTACACGGGCACGGCAGCCTCATGAGGTCCTCTCAATAAAGCACCCACAAACTCGCCTGTTTATCTGAATTTCACCACATACGAACATCTGTACTACGTATAAACGGTTGTAATGGGGAAAATGCTGCATTACAGAACAACCCCGTTTGACTACGGCTGCTTGATGGTTAGAAGAAATACACTTGGGTCGAATGACAAAACGCCCGTTATACAGTGAAATGACAGTTACGAAGAAGACTACCGCCACCTTATACCTCTCTCCTCGCACGAGAGCACGCCGTAGCTATTGCGAAAAATACCAACACACATCGTCACTTGAGTCTGTATATGCGCTGTAATGTTATAAATGTCCACAATGCGAGGAATGCGCGACGTTCTACGACACTGCATGGACATGCGCATGTACATTCCCTCATACACGTGACACATCCCACCACACGGCAATGGAAGGGTGGCAGCAATGTTTATATCAGACTCGACAGAGCAACTGGAACTGGTATACCGAGCGAGGAGGGCAGCTAAAGCCGCTGGACTGAGTAAAAGGACCACGCACTGCATAGCGGTGGAGCTATCCATACTCGCGTGCTCTTCTTCATAGAGTTTATTTCCTGTCTCTCGCGAGATCTGACTGCGAGCTTAGTTTTGTCAGCGCTAAAGCGCCGGCATGTCTTGGTCGTGGTACAGGTTACTGACTTCGCGGCCATCTTTTGGCTGCGGATAAGGGGTAGCGAAAATGTCACACAGTCCATTAAGCATATGCCTAAAACGACTCGAGAGGGAAAGTCACCCTTTTTCTTCTCAGTACATTCTATTGAACAGGAGGCGTTGATTGAACCGCCCCCCCCCTCCCCCGAAAGCTTTCTGCACCCAACGTAATTTTGTAGTGCCTCAGTGATCGGCCCACCTTTGACTAAGCGACGATTTCCTGTGATGACGTAATCATGTGACGTCACGTTATGTCACGTCATGGTGACATCACAACTTTTTGCGACCTGTGGTGTCGTTGTGACGAAACAGGCAGACGTCATCACGTGATGAAATTTTTTTGCATCTCTTGTTGACGCCACCCACGCCGGCGGTCACTTTCCGCGTTTGATGAGGCATATAAGCGTTCGCCTTAATAAGAATTACAGTGGCACTCACCTCGGCCTGTGTCTTTTCGGGCTGTACGTGCCGATGAAGACACCCAGAAGGATGGGGCCGAAGTTGTCCGCGAAGAAGACAAAGCCCGCGGTGCGACTTCCGTAGGCAAACCGCCGCTCCAGCGTCGTGTTGATGCCGATGAGGTAGGAGTAGTAGCAGCCTTGCAGGATGCCAAGCGCCGAGAAAGAGATCATGTAGCACACCGGTTTAGTGAAGAAGTCCAGGAACGCCTGCCACGCCCCTTTCTTCTCGGCGGGCTTGGAGCTGCCTCGCTGCTCCGTCGCTGGTGCCATGACTCAGCTGGTTTCGGAGGCGAGACGGGGACCAGGAATCACGATTTACTAATATTATTTCGTGCTTCTCCAAAGTGACAATGTCTTCTTCACATTCCTCCTCTTGCACAAGGCCAACGACAGCGGCTGCAGAAAAACCAACGAAGAAGCGAAACACGGTGACTGCTAATTAAAGTAGGAAATGAAAGCAATGAGAGCTCACAAAACAATGCATCTTAGTGAAGCGAGAAAGCGTTTTATTGAAGAACAGATAATTCTTTCGGCTTATATAAAGGCGACTACATGCTACTCTGTATAAGGGAAGGGGTTTGAGGACAGAAAGGCCATAGGAGCAGGAGGGCAGGAAAAAAAAAAAAAAGGCGGAAAAAGGGGTCGTGGTATGTGCAAGTGAGATCGTAATGATTGTGAACTTGTGATGCAAGCCAGTTTAGAGCTTATCAGCTAAGTTAATGTCCTCGAAGAACTGAACCGAAATTTTAAAAGTTGGCGTTGCTGATAAGGAGAAGGCTTAGATCCAAGTATTTCCCTCGAGATCTAGAGGTGCTTGGGAAGTTGAGCGTATTCGATTTTGCAGACAAATTCCATCTTCTGTAGCAACATTTTTCACACAGTTGCTTGCAGTAGAGATCCGTAAGCCACCACCACGCATTGTTACAACCCAGGTTTCTTTTATGTTCGCTGTAATTTCACAGTGCAGCTTTTTCCAAAATCCGTACTAGCAGAGCATTGAACCATCTGGTTGCTGTATTTCGCACCATGCAGTACAAGCACGAAAAACTACGGCGCGCGTTCGAACGAATACATAAGATATGTTCTACAACATACGCAGTGCAGATAATGAGGTAGTTGTTTCGATTATGTATTGTGCGCGGCAGTACAAGCCGAAAAAAGATTTGATTGTCTATTGCTAACTTATTTTGCAAGAAATTAATATGGTGCGTATATTATTGTTACTGTAGAATTCCAACGTGCGAGGATTCAAACTCTCTCTCACAAAAATCATCAACAACAACATCAAAGTGCCTTTGTTCAGTAAAAAACCTCAGACTGTAGCATCAGTTTACAAATGTGATTCCTGAAGATGTAACGCAACAAATTTGCGGTGCCACTAAGGGATAAGTGTACGCGCTACTTGATACACTGCTTGCGACAGTTCCCAATAAAGCTTAATAACTTGAAATGAAGATACACGTTTTGCACAATCTCATTGAAGTTTGTACATTTCCAGAAATAATTCAGCTTCGTGCATCTAACAAGAAAACGTCTCTAGACATACCTCTTCAATACAAGGCGCCGAGGAAACACCCTTGAGACATACTTCACGTATCGAGGTCGAGAAAATGCTGAAGGACGTTTGTAGAAAAGGAAGAGTAGTAAGACTTGCTTCCTAAGAGCCCAACATAGTGGTTGTATGTTCGGAGAACGTTCTTGCAGCGGTATCATGAATGTAAACTTGTCCTTGGCGAAACGACTAATGCCCTAGAGCAGCCGTTAGGCGCACTTCGGGAGATATTGGGCCACTTTGCTAATGGCGAGCTTCAGCAGTACCTTGTAAGCATACGTTCTACAGCACAAGCACATACATACACACACACACGCACTCACACCCACAAACACACAAAACGAAATAGCTGCACGACACGGCACCCTCAACTCAAAGTAGTGCCGGCGTCGTCGACAATTGTATCACTGGCGCAAGTACGCATGTTGCGGTTAATGTTCCTAAAGTGCACTGCGCTATTGCTAGTACGATGGATTGCTAGATGGAGGAGGGGTAGTGGTTGAGGTGGAGGGCTGTACAAAAGATAGTGTCGATGAAACCTCTTCTTTTTTTTTCTCCTTTTTTGTCGAAGAAGATCTCGAAGCAATACGTTCGTGCTTGCCCTGAGCACCCGACAATAAACTAATTTTTGTACAGAATTGTCTCGTAAACACGCGCTTTCGAACAAAATGAATAAATATTGGAAAGAATGTTAAGAAGTGATAATCATTGGATATCAGCAACGACCCTTCGTAGAACCCTACAAAATGCACCGCAGACAGGTTTGTTTGTTTGTTTTGACGTATTGGCTTCGAAGTACGAGAGGTACGAGCGCACGACTGAAAACCTTGCATATTTCTCGAAGAATACCTTCGGAAATCACCGCATGGCGCAGCCTCCTTCCAAACTGACTATACCCTTTGTTGCTTGAAATGTGATAAATAAAACGCTGATTATATTGGGTTGTGCCCTATGAGGTGCGAAATGCGGGAACAGGCAGGAAAAGGGCAAAACTGAAAGAATCGGGTCACATTGATCGCCTACATTGACAGTATGACATTGAAGGTATAAAAAAAGTATGACAGCAGCACTGCACTGCGCAAAATGCGCCTCCTGCCTAACTTGAACATCGAGCGTTGATACAGATGCAATAATAGCTCAGATGTGCAACCTAATTTGGAATTGCATGAGTTTGGAGCGTGAACGGGTCACCGATATGATTAGCTTCGAACAGAAAAGAAATCAAGTTTCGGAAATCGCGAATCTGGAAGCTGTCAGGCACTATCTAAACTTGAAGCCAGTCAGTCAGTGATGCCTCGCCGACACCCACATTTCGACGAACAGACATCACCTTTGGACCATGTTTGTGGCACAAAGCGTCAAATGGTCGCCCTTGGCTATCGTTTTATCGCTCTCTCTCTCTATCTTTTTTTTTTTTCTGGAAGCAATTTGGAGTATCATGATGACTACTTACATTACGGAGTCTCCAGTCAAGTCCATTCGAAGCGCAGTCAGGGCGTCTCAAACAGCGGAGGGGCCGATTTCCACATCGATTATCTGCGAAAGACGAGATACGCTATTGTGCCGTCTGCGGGGCAGGGCGAACCGAAAAAGAAAACACGTCCCGGTCGAAGCACTCGAGTCGCAACGGATCCTTTATCGGTTCACCCCGCGCGATAAGAGAGTTCGCTTCTGATCTGGTTTGACGCACGCACGTCTCTCGACGGTGAATCTCTGTCTCCCCAAGCACGACGCTCACATCGACGCGACGAATTGCCAAACAACTACGTTGGTGTCCTCTGCGTAAATCGAAACATTAAGAGGCGCAGTCTCTATAGCATTGCTCAGTCTATACGCTCCAGGAACTAGGCTAGATTGCTTGTCTCAAGTCTACATCCGGACAAATTACAGTCAGAATTTGCAGCGAAAAATAAAGCAGTCTTCTTTATTAGACAGTGTTGCATCCATACAGACCGAAATTGCGAGGTATGTAGCACTCCTGAGACCACTGAACACCTCTTGTGCGTCTGCCCCGCCCCGATATACCATGCAAAGAAAATCGATGGCTACCTTCTTGTTGAAATCTATGAAGCAACAAGTAGTCGGGAAAAGTTCTGTTGGGACCTCCACCTCGTCATCAGCGCAATATCGCTGATATTGCAGCCGTGAACAAGATTTTTTGCGCGAGACAGAACTAGGCAAGAGAATGTAAATAGTTTTTGGACATTCAAGGTTTTGCTTAATCGCCGCCTTCCTCCTCATCATCAACGCCTTCTCTCTCCTCTATTTACCACCCCCTTTCCTAACGCTGAGTAGCATTTCAGAAAATTGTTTCAGGCTGACCTCGCAGATTTTCTTGCCAATCCCCCCTCTCTCTCTCTCGCCTTTATGAGATTGATGGAGGCAGTAAGGAGCGGCAGAATGAAAGACAACTCCGGTCGACCAGCAAGAATGAGCTCCTCCGACACGTTGCACTGCCTGCCCCTTAATTTTTCTAATACCTGCACAAAGATAGGTACTGTATTTAGGCTACAACGAGGTACGCCGGCCCTACCCGCAGCTGTAAAATTATTCCTATCAATTTCAACCTTAAGTGCCCACAGCCGCAGACTGAATCTAAACATGAGAAGCGAGCCATATACATACACATCAATGAAATGCTTGTGTACCGGCTTCAACAAAAGCACTGATGCGCCTGTAACGTACGAATGTCATTTTTTCAAGCTGTCCTGATGTCACACAGTAAATACACATGTGATCAAAATTTGTTGGAAAGCCTACGTTTCTCATGTCCTGCGTTTGACAAGTGCATGCGTGCGTGCGTGCGTGCGTGCGTGCGTGTGTGTGTGCGTGCGTGCGTGTGTGTGTGTGCGTGCGTGCGTGCGTACAGGAACTACAACGAAAGGTTAACTTCGCTCCTCTGTTGAGGTTTGATACAAAATTACAGGAGGTACATTCGGATGATATTTATAGGACGCTTGCACTGCAATGGATGCCGCATTATAGCAGTTTTCTCAGGCCCCTTGCTCATTCTCTAAAGCAGACGCCTTTCCGAAGAGTCGACATGCACGAAAACGTGATGCGTTCTTGTGTCATAGATAAGCAACAACAGCAGGCGCTGGCCTTCGAAACCGCTTATATTCACGCGATCTGAAAAGTGAGCTTCTACTCGTCTATACGGTGTACAATGCTTGTGTGTTCTGCTACCGGCTCTCATGCGTGAAACAAGTCATTGATAACGGCTCACATTAAATGAAGCGGTTCTTGGATAGAGGAAAGACGACAAACGAATAAAATCTCCCGCTAAATTATCAAAATGTTGTAACGTAATCACATAGTTGCAGCATTGATAAGGCTTATATAACATGACACGCTTCCTAGTGGGACTAGCGACTACGGCTGAACCAGCAGCGGGTCGGGACGATTTTCTTTTTGCCCTTACATTTGTCACGTCGAGCTGCAGCAAAGCCGTTATCTCAGGCCTAATGACATGCCATATATGCTGTCACTCTTCCAAGGCACTATCAGTTCTCAAGCTTTTGCTCTAAGACTCCTGTAATCCGTGTAGCATAAACCTACGCTGAGTGCCATACTGCGGATCTGTTCTTATAACGTACGGGGAGCTCTTATGGTGTGTTAACCTATCCGCTTAAACACCATCATCGCGTGAAGCGCGGTGTTCCTTCGACACAGAAGCCACTAAAATCCCGAGCGTTCCTTTCCAATCCCTATCATTCTCATACCCCCTTGTTTGTGAGCTTTGCTGTGAGCGTGCTATAGATATGCGTGGAGTTGTAGAAGTAATTATGAATGGCAGCAGTTTTTCCTTCTATATTTAAGCGCTCGGTCTACTTTTTGTTTGTTTTACTCCCCAAATCATGCTAAGTATTTCATCGATTGATTCATCTTTTCTCCAGCTGAACCTTCGTGTATCGAACCTACCGGATATTTTTACTAGGTCGCGATCAGCGCTAGCGCTTCATGCTAAGACAATGTGCCGCTGCTTCGTGCGTTGCGTCTTCCTCGCTACACGAAGGATGAATCTGTCGGCAATTTTATTGCGATAGCAATTATATGGACAGTCTCGGCTGGATTTTGCCGTCGCCGTCATGCACCGTATATGTATAAGTATGTATATATATATATATATAAAAGCCCCAAAGAAAAATAATTCAGAGAAATGCTTCCGAGGCGCGGAATCGAACCAGGCACCTCTTGCTCCGCAGCGAGTGGCGCTATCCACTACGCCACGAAACGCAGATCCTCCACGTAGCTAACGGCGAGCATTATATACACACCCTTTACCGCTGGACGGACTCAGACACGGCAGGCGATAATAAGCGTTTCTTCATTACCAGCCAGATGGCGTTAGGAGCCCGACGGGCGCATTTAAAAGTCGTCGGCGAGCTCGCTCGCTTCTTCTTATATTTGCGCGTGGGAGAACCTTGCCCTTCCGCTGTCCGCTCTCGCGGTTTTCTCGAGGTGAGGGGAAGAGTAATGTTTCAAGCTTTCACCGTGATGTCCGCGCTCATGTTACGGCGCGTACGAATGTAACTCGAGCTCAGGGACGCCGCTAAACGAACAAACAGAAGATGAGCGCGAACTATCAAGTGTCACAGCTCGACACTTGAAGCACGCTAGTTTCCTTCGCTGCTTCGGCCGCCTTTGCAACAGGAGCGCAGTTCAAACTGAGAGTATCCATTGGCGAGCCTCACTTCGTATAGCATTAATTTCTTGCTATCGCATTCATTGCTTCGCCCTTGCGGCGAAACTGTGACTTTTTTTGTTTAATCAGTAAAGGCGAGTCCCAAGTACATCCAAAGTAGCATGGCTTGGTAGGCTCCGAGTTCTGCAACTTTGAGACCACCTTAAAAAGATAAAAGTATGAGCGTACCGTGCTTGATCTCAAGGTTAATGGTGATCATTATCGCCGCATTATCAGCCTATTCTTTATATCCACTGCAAGAGGAAGGCCTCTTTAAATGATCTCCAATTTACCCTATGTTGTGCTAGCTGATTCCATTTTATCTCTGCGAACTTTTTTAGTTTCATTGCTCCACCTAATTCGCTGCCGTCCTTCCTCGGCTTCTTTTCCAGTTCTCTTAGTATCAGCTCCGCTGCTCTAACTGAGCACCGGATGCATGTCCTACGCATTTCCAGACCTATTTCATTCGCTTCATATCAATTAGAATATCAGCTACACCTCTTTATTGTCTGAGCCATTCGGTTGTCCTCTGATCCCTTAATGTCACGCCTATACCATTTACCGTTCCATTGCGCTCTGCCTGGCCCCTAACGTTTGCTCAAGTTTCTTTGTTATCCTCGAAGTTTAAGTCCCATATGTTAGAACTGGAAGTATGCAATGATCGTATACTTTTCGTTTTAGGGAAGGAGTCAGTTTCCATGTCAGGATTTGATAATGCCCTGCCGTTTGCGCTGCCAGCCCATTCTTATCCTTTGGTGAATATCCTTAGCCTGAGTATGCTCCCTTTAGGCGCGTAGCCAGGGGAGGGGGGGTGTTGGGGGGGTTGAAACCCCCCCTCCCCGAAATTTTTCGATTTTGCATGTGTATACATGCACGCACACATACATACGCACGCACGAACATACAAAACGGATGGTAGAACCGACCCCCCCCCCCCCCCCGAAAACGATTTCTGGCTACACCTCTGGCTCCCTTGTTAGTAGTGGACCTTGGTATACATACTCTTGTACGGACTAACTTGTACGGATTCCTCTCAGTCCTACAGACTGTAAGAAGAGGGCGTGAGGTGATCAAGGCGTTGCACTAAGGGAGGGGCTTTTATACTAGCATGTTATAGTACTTTTCACTGAATGACAGCGCAAATACAGCCAATTGGTTATCCCCTTGAGAGACAAATACGTACCTGAAAACTTCTCTTCAAAATTTGATAGGAAGCGCACTGAAAGCAGCCTTTACAGCATTATAGTTAACCACAACTCTCGGCTGTTCTCTTTAACCTGTACGAGTTGATGATGGCAAAAAAAAAGGGGGGGGCAAGATCAAAATAAGGTAAAACTTACCTCCTTCTACCGAATTTCCAGAGCGTTCGTGAGCGTCGCCAAAAAAGCCTTCATTCTGTGAAGAGTATCTGCAGCACTGTGCTGTCTTCCTCAGAGTATGACGTTGAGGTAACAGGGCTTACAGAGAACTTACAGGGCTTACGTCACGTCGCACCATAGCCGCCTAGTGACGGCGCTCTAACTCTTCCGTATTTGGGCAATACGCTGGAATTCGTGAGCCAAACATGGCCCAGCATGGCCCGCAGCAGGAAGGATAGCTACGCCCTTAAGATACGAAGCCTAATTGCGGTGTCCGTATACGACCAAGGCGTGATAAGCGCTACGCGCCTTATCAAGACTTACTGTTTGTCCAAGATGCCTTTGCGTAGAACAAGTGGCCGTAATCTCTTATTTTTTTACTGGCATGCGCATTTGCGCAAGCGTAAATGCGCAAAGCCTTGCACTTCCGAGAAACCAGGACAAGAAAGATATCGGGTCTTTAGGTGTCAGGACCACGGTATGATTACTAGCCACGCCGTAGTGCGGAGGACCCCGGCTTAATTCTGACCATCTGGGGTTCTTCAGCGTGCACCCAAATCTTCTTCGACCGATGCAGTCAATCTCCAAGCCTTTGCGATGCGGCGCCCTCATTTGGAGACGCGACTTACCTTTGCCATTTCTGTGCAGTATTGGCAAGGAAGAGACCACACACGCTGAGCTAAAGATAAATCAAGCATTCTTAGCGCCCGAAGTTCCGTTATATCACGCAGAGGTTGCAGTACTTGCTACACACGATCATGGGCGTCGGCAGGATTTGGGGAGCGCAAAGACACGTAGCATCGCGGGGGGGGGGGGGGAGCATTGATGTGGTATGGGGGCGGGGGGGGGGCAAGTGTGGTGCTGCTTGAGGGGGTCAAGGGCCCCTTTTGCACCCGCCTGCTGAAGCCCATGCACACGGTCGCTTTGGCGAAGCCTGTACCATGTTTAACATGACATTGTACGTGGAGCGTTTCGGCAGGAATTTCAAAATATTTTCTTACGTTTTTAGGATTGTTGGCTGCCAGCAGATAACTGCCGCATTTAATTTGAGTCGGTTGTTGAATTCGGTTTTGTATTCACAATGTGAATAATTAGATCATTATTCACATTGTGAATACAATTAATGACTGTAAAATACACCATGATTTAATGTAACAATACCACTTCCTCTAAGTTTGCTCTCCATAACCTTGGCGTCAAATTACGTAAATTGCACGCCTTTATATAAAGTCGATCAAGATGCGCAATATGTGGCAAAGGGCTAAAGAAAAACCGGACGGATCCCGGAACGTCGGGAACTGCAATTCAGCATCTCCAGCGGGTCAAAACAACTACTGAAATAAAAGCATCCGCAGGGTCGTTCTACGGGCCCTGGGCGTGGGTATAGTCCTCAATTTATGGGACCCGTCATTTCGTTAATTCAATGGGATATTTTATTCGGTTGTCGTCTTTTCTATCTACCAAGCTCTATTCCATGTGATATGAGCCGTTATTAATGACTTTTTACAGCGAAAGCTGTTATGAGATCACAACAAGGGCCGTTTTTGGCGCCGTAGTTTTCCGCCACCGCCGCCGCCGCCACTGCCGCCACCGCCGCCGGTGTCCTTAACCACTATCGCTCGAAATAAGAAACAATTTCCATGGTGGAACGATGTTCGAACCTGGGCCCTCTGCGTGGGAGCCCAGTATCCTACCTCATAGCCATGCCGGTGCTTGAAACTGCTTTGCAAAAAGACTATACACAGGCTTCATGTCGAAAAGGAACCACATTAACATATGTAATGTAGCGTGGTAGAAGAGTAAAATAACAACCAAGTGTCATACAACGCGAATTCTGTAACGAGGCGCCACATAATGCGAAGCGTGCAACGAGTGAGTTGTTGAATGCTTCCAACCCATTACAAAGGGTTCTGCCATAATACTTCATCCTCATTAGCCACAGCATCAACAAAGTGCACATAATACCTTACAGGTGTTTAGCAGGTACCACAGTTCTGCGCAGAATGACGACAAATTGCGTAGTGGCTGCTTCCTTACTTCACAAAAATTATGGTTTATAGCGTTGTGCGTTCCTCGCAAGTCCACTGCTATTAGTTGTCAAGGAAGCCCATAAGGCTCCCATAATCCATTTCCTCAGGGTCTCAATAAAGTTAATTCCCTCTCTCTCACTCCGTTTCTCCGGTTGACGTATGTTATAAAGCGTGGTGGGAGAGTTAAATAACGACCGGGCGTCACACAATGCGAATTACGTAACTAGTGGGTCAGTTAAAGCTTCCAACCTATTACTAAAGGCTCAGTCATAATTCTTCATCGTCATCAGCCGTCACATCAAGAAACTGCACATAATGCCTTACATATGGTGCCTCGCTTCTCCGCAGAATGACGAGTAACTGTGGGTGCTTCCCAACTTCACAAAAATTATGATTTGTGGCGTAGTGGGTACGTTGCTAGTGTAGTTGTATTAGTAGCCACAAGAGAGTTTATAACGGACTCTAGAAATGCCGCTCTTCGAGCTTTCGCTGTGACTGTGCTGCGCTTTCCGCGCAGGGCTGGCGTTTTTTTTTTCACACACGAGGGTTGGTAGCAAAGCACAGATCCTTTACTTTATACTCGTAGAGGCTCACTTTTCAGATGTCGCGAATATAACTGGTGTCGAGGCCAGCGCCTGCTTTTATTTACATAAGTCACATGACCGCATCACGTCTTTCGGGCATGTGCCACTCATTGGAAAAGCGTCTGATATTACAGAGTTATCTAAATATACAGACAGCGTAATAAGGGCTTCGTTCACACCGTGCGTGAGAGAGAGAGAGAGAGAGTGAACTCGCTGATGATCAATTCCCAGTGCACGTGACTAAACAGGACTAAACAATGTGCACATCCGAATATCTCCGCGCACGCACATTTCAGGTCTCTAATGGGAACGATATTTTGCTTGACGTAGACGCCTCGACGATATTGTAGCGGGGTTGCAGCTATGACTGTGGTGAGGTGTGCGAAGAAGAGGCAGACGACGTGTCGGTGTTCTGAAAATACGCAACCGCCATCTTGATTGCTGGACTACTCCATACTGTAAATAAGTTAAATATATTCGTAACATCTTGGTGGAGGTGCTGGGTACTACGCAAGACGGAACTCCGCAGCGGACGTGTCCTGGACAGCCTCAATATGTCAACAGAAAGCAACTCTGCTGCTGCCGCTTCGACCGCGACTCCGGTACAACCGGTACAGCCGGTACAGCCGGTCGTATTGACTCAACCGCGCGATCCCGGTAACTTCTGCGGCACCGACCACATTGACGTCGATGACTGGATTGCGAAGTACGAGCGGTTTGCAGCGGTCTACAGGTGGGACCCTACAATGATGCTCGCCAACGTTGACTTCTATCTCTGCGGAACAGCAGGCGCGTGGTTTCAGGCTCATGAAGCTGACTTAACAAGTTGGGATGCCTGTAAACAGAAGCTTCGCGACCTATTTGGTAGAGCCGTCGGACGCCAGCGGGCCGCTTCTAAAGAACTCTCCTGTCGGGCACAAACTTCCACCGAATCATACGTCTCCTACATCCTTGACGTCCTGGCCCTTTGCCGTCGTGTCGACACCAACATGTTAGAGGCTGACAAAGTAAGCCATTTGCTCAAGGGAATTGCGGATGACGCTTTTAATTTACTTGTGTCTAAAGACTGCTCAACCGTGGACGACATCATCAAAGAGTGCCGCCGGTTCGAAGAGCTGAAGAGTCGCCGCATTGCCCAGCATTTCATGCGACTTCCGAACACGGCCGCTACATCATCCTGCGAGGACCTTCAGCCGCCATGCGGTCAACCGCCTACCAACGAGAGCGTAGTTCGCATCGTGCGCCGAGAAATCGAGGCGGCGTCGCCATCATCTTTGCTGACGCGACCATCTGATGATCTTCGACCAACGATCTCGTTGATCCAGCAGGTTGTGAGGGAGGAGCTTGCAAATGTCGGACTGCAGCCGGTATGTTCGTTGACGGAACCTCGTGTCAGTTCCATAACGCCTCCTCGTGCACCGGAAATGTTTCGCCGCTATCGTGACCCTGCCCAGTGGAGAACGCAGGACGACAAGCCGATCTGCTTTCGTTGCCACGGTGTAGGACATATTTCCCGCTACTGTCGTTCTCGCACCTTTTCATCTCGCTCGTTTGCTGGCTATCGACGTGACGACAACCACCGGCCCCTGCAGTTTCCCGCTCGTGACGGTGCACCATACGATGAGGCTCTTACGACATCGGTCCGACGCTCCAGCCGTTCGCCGTCCCCACACGATCGTCGCTCCCGGTCACCTCAGCCCCGTCGCCATTCGTCGCCTCGCCCTACTGGACGCCCATACTCGGAAAACTGAGCAATGCAGCAATATGATGAGTTGGTGGTGATGCCGCTTAGCGTTACTAATACAGTGTGTGGAGCCAAAGATAGAAAGAAAGAAGTCTTGCGTTCAATTTCTTCTCTTTATTTCTGTTTATCATGTAAAGGCCATTTTGTCGATCTCAAACGCACTTTTGCGGAGAGGCCGCTCATCTAAACAAAACATTCAAGTATATGTCAGTACGGAATGTCCTAAACTGAGGATTACCAAATCCACAAGTAGTAGTAGTAGCAGTGAAAACATTTATTGGCTATAAGGTTTGTGGGCAAGAAGGTGGGTCCTCAGTGCAGGGCTCCACTGGCCTTTGCGGCTCGCTGCCGGTCGAGCAGAGCGCTCTCCCGGTCTTCGCTCGCAAGCCAGGTCTCCCACTGCCTAGTTCGAGATGTTGTCCTCAAAAGAGGAGATTTAGATTTTGGGGCTGCGATTCGCACCCCCACGTGATGTGGGCGAGAGTTGGCCGTTCTCCACACCACGATAATATGATCTAAAATCAATGAAGCCTTCGCCACCGTGGCAATCACCGTTGGGCGAAAGCGCCGGCCGAGAATTCCAGCTCCAATAGCTCTGACTGAAAACCGAGAATTTAAGAAGATTTTCAGCGCACTGCCGCAACAATTGACAATGCAGTCGGTTATTTCAGAGCGTCCATAGGCGTGGCACAAAAGCAGCGCGCGCTACCACAAGAAGAAGAAAACCTCGCGTGCGCACCGCGTGTATCCTTCGGTCCAGAAGAAGATGAACAGGCAAGCAAGCAAGATGTCTCAGCAGAATATCGGCGCTTCCCGCACGAGCTTGGCGACCGAGAGAAGCACTTGGAGAAGTTGGAGTCTCAGAAGGAGCGAGATGGCGTGCGCCGACGAGCCTCCGTTCGGCGACGGTCGCGTACAGCTCGTGAGCCTGGTCAACGCAGCGATCGCGGCGGCGGCATACATACTGCACTACGAGAGCTTCAGGATCACCGCCGGCGTCATGGACCACTGGTGCAGCCGACCCGAGGAATTCGCCAACCTCAGCGTCAAGCAGTGGAAGGAGCTGGCCATTCCCGTCGAGGAGGACGGCGTCTACAGCCGCTGCACCAGGCGCGAGACGCCTTTTGGTGGCGCGAACAACCGAGTCGTTCCGTGCACTTCGTGGGAGTTCGATCTGGACAAGTACGGGAACAACATAGTCAGCGAGTGGGCGCTGGTCTGCGACCGAGCGTGGCTCATCACGCTAGCCAGGCTCGTCTACGCCGCCGCCTGCATCGTCTCCACGCCGCTGGTGTCCAGGCTCGCAGACCGCGTTGGTCGCAAGCTGGTCGTTTTCACCATGATTCCGGTTGTGCTCATCACGGGCGTCTCCAGCAGCCTCCCGAACAACTTCCAGTTTTTCGTCATCGTCCGCGCCGCCGTGTCGGCGGCGACGAGCAGCACACTGCCGCCGGTGCTCGCGATCCTCTGGGAAGTGAGCCCGCCGCACAAGGCGCCCTTGTACTGCGTCGTCTCCATTCTGGTCACGCTGGTCGTCGCCGACAGCGTGGTGTCGGCCGCGGAAGCGCTCAAGACCGGCTGGGCCACGCTTCAGCTCATCCTCATGGTGCCGACTTTCCTGCTTGTCGCGCTGTACTTCACCTTGGAGGACTCTCCCAAATGGCTCGTGGCCACCGGCCGCGCGGGAGAAGCCGAACGCGTATCGGTGAACCTGGCGAAGTCCAACGGAGTGACAACGACCCGCTGCCGCGAACTGTTCGCCCTGCAGCTCAGGACGCGGCCGCGCGATGCGAACGGAGACCGTAGAACAGAGCAACGCCTGCAGCACTCGCCTCAGAAGCCGTACCGTTCTGATTTTATACATGTGGACGGTGTTCAGCTACGCGCACGACAGCTACGTCACCAACGACGGAATACCCGTGAGTGGCCCGGTAAAACTTATCGCATCTGCCACGTCCCTCGGCGTGTGCCTCTTGTTCACACGCTGGGTGGTTCAATACGGCCCCAAACGCAGCGTCGTCGCCAACGGGCTCGTCTTCAGCGCCTCGTTGGCCGCCATTACTGCCACTCCCGCGGACAAAGAGATGGTCCGCAACGTCCTAATCGTCCTCACGAAAGTGAGCGGCTACAGCACTCTCTTGAATTTCAGCATGCTGACACTCCAGCTGTACCCCGTCACTGCACATTGCGTTGCCTTAGCCATCGCGATCGTCTCCAGCCGGGTGGGCGACACCTTAGGCACAGATGAGCACCGCTCTCATCGGGCCTGGGTGGCACACGGGAAGCGGCCTCGTCATCGCCGCTCTGACTATGGCGCTATTCGTGATAGCCGGCGAGTACCTTCCCGACGAGCACAGGAAGGGGGCTTCCCCCGTGCCTCCAAGTCGCAGGTGCAGCTCGGCTGGCGAAGAACTAAGGCGGGCTTTGCGGGAGAGTCTCCAGCCGCTGCACATGAAACGCGCGAAGCAGGGTGACAGGAAGCCGCGTAAAAATGCATCGAACCTTCGGCCTCACTGACTTTGGTGTACCGATCGTCGCTTGCCGACGATCATTGGAGGTGTCATTGCAGCCGAATCCTCGCCTTTTTTTTTTTTTCTTCTTTCACGATTCCCCGATTCCCGCTAATTGCATAAAGGTTCTTGGGACATTTCTAACCCCAGCCTAACCTTTTTCTTGTTTCTGAAATTGTGCTTGCATACACGAGTGGTCTGGCAACATTTATTTTGTAACACCAATCGCATGCGAAGAACGTCAGGGTCCAATTCTCACTCTTCACTAGAAAGTAGTGAGTACCGCTTGAAATGCGGTACTGTTACGAAATAAGTATTGGGCCACATGGAAGAGCTACGACTCTTGGGCAAGAGCACGAACAATGTTTACGCCAGAGCACTGCTTTAATTCTGGAAGCCTAATTTCACTCGCTTCGTCATTACAGTGTGCCATGGGTTCCAGTGCCAATTTCTTCACCGCGGTGTATATTTAAGCAGTGACGCGATTAAAATGTAAATGTACTTCTTGATTTAATAGATCAACTTCCATGTACGGATTATTTAAACAACTCATCTTTTGAATGGTTCAGGTGACACACAGTTGCGATTTCCGACGGCAGTACCTATAATTAAGCAGTTCTCAGTAAGCAGTTATGAATTTTCGCGAAACCTCATTCGCCTGAAGGTTTGGGCACAGCAAAACGAATTTTGCGTACAAATGATTATTAACGCGATAGCGTTAGAGAGCTTGGTTAGCAGAAATTCCTGTGTCGGCGTCGGTGTCGGCGTCGTAGGTTGTGAGCGAAAAATAATCTTTTCTGTGACAGAAATATCAAATAATAATATCTGGGGTTTAACGTCCCAAAACCACGCTATGATTATGAGAGACGCCGTAGTGGAGGGCTCCGGAAATTTCGACCACCTGGGGTTCTTTAACGTGCACCTAAATCAGAAATATCAAGAAAGCTGCAAATAAAAAAGCTTCCGAAGGGTGGCGGGGCAGGTTCGATACATCGACTGAGATGAAAATTCGGCAGATCCCACGTACCGTGGGAATCGATTCTATGCGAAGCATGCGGGGTATGATGAATGTCGCGTAATTTTTCGCATTAAGCGAAACGTTACGGAATGACGCTAGAGATATGGAGAAGTGGTATAGGCACACTCATATGTTGAAGAGTCGCATATGTATTATATAACCAGTTGTTTACAGTTGCGTAACGATGCCAACAGCAACATGAGTGTTACCAACACCAGACGCGGTAAGCTGTTATGCAGTGCTAATATTCTTCCATACTGGATACCGCGAATCCGAAATCCGAACAGGACAAAGAAGGAACACAGATGCACAGGACAGGCGTTACTCGCAACTAAGCTTCATTCAGGAAATTTTCAGATATATACACAGCCGAGTGGCACGCGCAGGCGCACTGCACGTACGTTATAGTCACAGTTGCAGTTGTTACAGTTGCGTTACAGTTGTTATGATTATACTTATCCGTTATGGCGGAGAACGGACGCACGTTTCACGAACCCGTGCGTACGTGTAGAAGGGGTTCTTAAAAATAAAAATGTTGGCTCCGAGTGAGAATCGAACCCAGGCCATGTGCATGGCAAGCAGATGTTGTACTACACAGCCACGCCTCTGCTTGGAACTGCACTGAAAGTAACTTTGATGCTTCACAAACATAGGTGTCACAGTACGAGATGTAATATCGCAGTAATATTGCGTGGTACAAGCGTACATTGCCATCGGGCGTCACACCATGCGAGTATCATAACGACTTGGTGGTTTAAAGCCAGCCACCCATTACAAAAGGCACACACATTACTGCGTGTATTCCCTTAAGACTACGTAGTGGGTGCATCGCAACTTCGAAAACATTTCTCGCGCATAATTGTTCCTGGTTTAAAGCATGCTACCCATTACATAAGACACACACCTTAGTGCGCGCATTCCGTTACACACATGTAGTGGTCGAAGTACGCACTAGGGGCAGGATATCGCTATCGCGTTCAATTCTTAAAGGCGAAGCTTAAGCGTTCCCCAGTTTTTGAACCAGGTTGCTTCAATTATTGTAAGGATCAGCGCCAAGCTCTTGGACACACTTCTTAACAGCCAAGCTGTTTAGCAAATCATTCCTCGTACCGTACCAAAAAAAGTATAATCATAAAAATGTATGCGCCAGAGAATTTGGGTAAATCCCACTACTCACCTCTGGTTCATCTGCAAAATTTGGTTTGCTACTTAAAGGAGTACTGACACGAATTTAAAAAAATTTTCCGATTGTTGCTCTAAATAAATATACTGATGTCGAAAAACCTAGAACGAGTATTGTGGTGCCTGGGAATGCATCGTATATATTTTAAATACCGATACATTAAAAAGTCACTTTCGTTTTCGATATCGAGGGGGCGGCTTCTCAGTGACGTTTCATGTCAGTATGACGTCACGGGGATACAGAAACTCGCGACGTACTAGAGGCAAATCCGTCATCTGCTCGGTGTACATAAACAACGATTAGTGATTTGTCGTCCAGTGACCCTGACAGTGAGTTCTGCGATTTAGGCTGCATGCAGGACGCAGAACTCGCAAGCTCGGGGGAACTGTCTTGCCTCGTCGCGATAATGTCCATTGCAGTGGGGCTGTCTTGCAGATGCTCAGCGACGAAAACTTCAAAGTCCAAATTAAAATATTTTATACGTGTTCTCCGACACCGGTGTGTGGACAGCGTTGACACTGTATACCAAGGAAATGGAAAATGTCCCTTTTGCGATGTCTCAAAATCGTGTCAGCACTCCTTTAAGCGCAAGCCTACAGGCGAGCGAGATTTTCCGAAAACGTTCACGGCTACTCACTGAGAACTGCCGAATTGCTGGTTCAGCAGTCAGAATTTGCAAGTGCGTCTCAGGTGAACCATGCATTTAAAACATGCACTGTTTAGATAATCCCTGCGTGGACGTTTATTTACCCATTATTGCAAAAAGAGTAATTAGCTATAAATCGTGTTATTAGCTGAAAGAAATAGCGCGCGTAAACATAAAATCAGTTCAAGCCATGGCACATTCGAATGACAAAGTGAGCGAAAGTAGAATTCCCGACTTACGTAGTGTTCTGGCCACGGAGCAAGAATTCTTGAGGAGGCGAAACTGCGCTAGCTCGGGCGTCCTAATAAAGTCACGAAATCGGGCACAGCGCTCACGCGCCCTCTGTCGTGAGAGTCCGCTAGCGGAGAAGGAAAAATGCGCGCGTCCCTCTCATCGCGCTCTCCGACGAAGCTCGCCGGTTCAAGGCCATTCGTCGCCGATTCGCCATTCGCGCTTCACGCCCGAATGGATGTGTTTTTGTGCGTCCTCGCCGGCTCCATATTTTAACGCGACAGGGTTAAAGAGCCCGCTTTCGCAGAAATACCGGTGTCGGCGTTCGTGTCGGTGAGGCTAGCAGTGGAGAAGGTGATGCGCGCACGGGGCCCGATTACGCTATCGCGTTCTGCTCTCAAAGGCGAAGCTCAAGCGCACTCCAAGTTTTTTCGGTAAATTAACGAGAAACATGGCGTCACATACAGGAAAATTACCAGCGTGATATTTTTTGTACAACGTGAAATCTATCATTTTTGATAACGTCAACTCAATGAGTTATGTATAATTTATTTCCACGAATGATGGGACTTACCCTATATGCCATCAATTCAGATTTAGGTTGTTGCGGCGGCCGCATTTAGATGGAGGCGACATTCTCAAGGCCCGTGTGCTTACATTTAGGTGCACGTTACAAAACCCCAGGTGGCTGAAATTTCACACTGTCTTTTTTTGAGAACAGCAGACAAGTATCTGGGACAGCGCGCGGAAAGATTGAAGGCACGGCGTCTCGTAACAACACTGGCCGTTTCGGTTTGTCAAGGAGAACTTCGCCACCAAGTTCGCCATAATAGCGCCGCTTGTCTATGCTACTGTCCGAGAAGTGCTTCTCGCAAACGTAGCCACGAGGCGTCAGCTGTCTGTCTTTTCTTGGTATGGCGCGAGCCCACGCTTCCAACCTCACTGGGTCACTAGGAACTTCGATGGTAATTACCTTCTCCTTGCAGGACGCGTACCCACTGCTGCAGTTCGGCGCGACACATTTCCGCCCCATCCTGAAGAAGCACATGTCGAAATCTGCAAAGCACTCTCCTTTGTCGCGGCGTCAAAAGCGCGCGCAAACATCGAGGAGTCGGCGCAGCCGGCACAATGCGCAGAAGCCACTGAGAGCGCTAAAGAGAAAGAAACCAGCAAATCGCGAAGGGATCTTTCCGTCCCAAGGCCACCTACTCATGCGCGCGCACAACATGCGAGCGAGGAGCGAGGGGCGCGTGCATGCGGCGGCAGACGTCGTCTGCTCAGGGGCCACTACTAGCAGTTCGTTTCAAGCGCTGTACGGCCTATAATTCTGGCAGTATCGATTAGTAACTGCAGCTAAAATATCTGTCATATCTACCGACTGATGCTACAGACAGAAATCTTAGAAATTTTAGAATGTACGAGGCGCTATCACGATTTTTATGCGTCGCGTCCATAGAAGAGCATGTAAAAGATGGCAACAGGCCGAAAGCGTCATCTGTCGTGCTTCGGCGTAACCGCATTTCGCCGTGACGCTATCGCGCCGCCCTTTTCCGCGCGGAGAAAATCGGTCCGGGAGCGATGCGGGCAAGCGGCCGCGGGTTTTCGCTTTTGCGGATAATCCGCGTCCGCTTTCCGGAACCGCGATCGGTGGGAACGTGCCTTAACTACGACTAATCCGCCGGACGCGCGTGTGCTATTAGGCGAAAACGACATTACAGCGGATGATAGCGCATCCCCACAATGTGCGAACATGCTCGCGCATGCGCACTTTACTTCTCTAATGCAGGTCTTCGGAAAGAATATTTCGCTTGACGTAGACGTCACGACGATATTACGAGTTAGTGGTGATGCCGCTTAGCCTTACTAATGCAATGTGTGGAGAGAAAGATTAGAAAGAAAAGTCTTGCTTTCAGTTTCTTCTCTTTATGTCAGTTCATCAAGTAAAGACTGTTTTGTTTCTACTACGATCTGAAAACACAGTTTGCGGAGAGGCCGCCCATTTTAACAAAATTTTCAAGTGTATGTCAATACGATGCCCTTAATTGAGAGTCGTCAAGTCCTAATAATGTGAACTCGAATTAATGAAGTCTTTGCCGCCGTGAAAATCACCATTGGGCGTTAGCTCCGGTCAATACTGCTCTAAGATATATGAATAATCGAAGCAACCAGACAATATTGTTAGAGCCACTTTGAGAGAGGGAATTAGTAGCGATATTTTGACACTCATTAATAGCAAAACCGCTGACGCGGGCAATATTCAAATGAAACCTATTAAATATGTTATTGACATACTAGCACCCTGCCTTACCTACATTTTTAACATATGTCTGTCCACATGACATTTCCCGCGAAACATGCAGATAGCAAAAGTGACAGTTATCTATGAAAAGGGTCCCAGAAATGACGTGTCCAACTACCGTCTTATATCGATTCTACCTGTGTTCTCGGAGGGTATGGAGAAAATAATTTTTGAACGCCTCACTTCTTTTACTGACAAGTTCAACTTGACCAGTTCAGCACAGTATGGCTTCCGGAAAGATAAATCTACCGAGCTCGCGCTACTGGCACAAAAGGAATACATTCTAGAAAATTTTGAATCCCGAAATATGGTACTCGGTCTTTTTCTGGACTTCTCAAAGGCCTTCGACCTCATTAATCATAAAATTCTCCTACAAAAGTTGGATCATTACGGTATAAGAGGCATTGCGCGCAAATTAATCCCGTCTTACTTGCAACACCGCGCTCAATTAGTCGTAATTGAAGGCAAACATTCCGCAACAAAATCTATTGAAACAGGCGTCCCGCAAGGAAGCATCCTGGGACCGTTTCTCTTTATACTTTATGTTAATGAGATAGTCCGTATTGATGAACCAGCCCATTACATTATATACGCTGATGATACGATCTTTTTCCAAGCAGATGTAGCAGCGATCTAGGTAGTCGATCGAATAACGTACTGTCTAAAATTAATTCATGGGCCCAAGTAAACGCCCTAAAACTAAACGTAAATAAAACAAAAGCTGTTTTATTTCACCCCCGCCACACACAAGTTCAGTTTCCCATCATTTCGTTAAATAACTCAGAAATTGAAGTTGTCAAAAGTTTTAAATCATCAGGCGTGTATTTTTCACAAAACATGACATGGGATGATCACGTGAACCATATTATTACTAAACTATCTCGGATAATCGGCGTTATGCGCCGCCGTTGCTACTACTTCCCGGTTTCTGTCAACATGCTCATATATAACTCGTTGCTTTCTTCTTTACTGATTTATGCCTTTCTTGTATGGTCCACAACGACAACTGTAAACATTAGCAAACTTACCATCTTGCAAAAGAAAGCTTTGTGTCTAGCCTGTGAAATACCATATATCGCTGCCACACAGCAGAATTATTAAAAAATACTGCATCATTCTGGTTGCATCAATACATGATTACAAACTAAGTAGTCTATATAAGTTCGGTTTATTGAAAAATAATGATACGTTTGCAAGAATAGCAAGGTTAAAGAAAAATTTCCCTGCTTATAATGTACAGTCGAGCCGATTTGAAGATTACCGCGTGAGCGTCGACCAAGAGCTACAACAGCGCCACGTCCCAGAATCCTCTTTCGAGGAGAGGGAGGTATCAGGCAAGCTTCATTCACTTTTTTTTTGCTGTTCCTTAAGCTGCGATCACTCCCGTCTGAGGAAGGTGCATTTTCATTTCTTTTTTATTTTTATGACAACGCGATATATTTTGTTCAACATAGCAAGCTGTTCAAACGTAGCAGTGCCAAGCACCTGCTTTACCAGATCTTCCCAGCAATGCTGTTATCGTTCGCGGAGGTAAGAGCCAACAAAAAATACGCTTCACCTCAACGAATGGAAAGTTCAAGATATAGAGAAAGGGTGTAGGGTTCGTCGTAGGGGCGATTGTTGTAGCATGGAACAGCCAACGAGGGCGAGAAGAATGCACAATCTTGATTTTCATTGTTCCGAAACGTGCCGCTATAGGCCCCCGGGACGATAGCTCGGTCGACGCTCGTGCGATAACGTTCAAATCGCGCTCGACTGTATGTCAACCTGAATTGTGGTACATATCTAAAGGTAGAACAAATTACGGAAACCAAATGTTAAAGTTTCAACTGCCTACACTTGTAAACCGCATAACTAAGGAACATAACATTGACATATCTAGCATATCATCGTAACAACTGCGATTAGTGTTTGTATAATGTGAATGTGGCGACTACCTTTTTTTATGCCTGCATTGTAATATTTTATTTTGTTTTTGTTTTCTTCAAGCACATTGTTAAACATATTTTCTTTAATTTGGTTGTACTTAGCCGCACGTCTTCTGTGCTACCCTGTGTGCTAGGGGCTCAGGGCTACTCGAGCTGTCTTCACAGCTTTTACCTGCCCTCCTCGTAACGTGTTCTTGTTCAATAAATTTTAAATTTCAATTTCAATAGTTATATCTCTAATATCTCTGACTGAAAGCCGATAATTTAAAGAATTTCTGCACACTGCCACAACAACTGAATATACCCAGTCGAATATGATGATGATGATGATGATGATGATGATGATGACCTTTATGAATGGCTCACGCCCACTCTGAGGGATTGGCCAAGAAACGAATAATTTACAGGTAAAAGTGGTCACATATGAAAGTGAAGTATAGAATAGTTAGAATATATTAATAATGCTAACTTAAAAATTCAGAATCAAGACCGCCCTGATTCAATTAAGAATTTTTGTACGGCGGAACAGACATCCCGGTGACAATGACCTAATGAGGAGGCTCCCAATGATAGAATATTAGAAGCAATGAAATCCAATCTAATGTGATTAAACGCTGCTTTGAGAATGTTTTTCCTCAGTAAATTGAAGCGGTTACATGATGAGAAATAATGTTCAACTGTTTCGTCCTTGTTGCAAAACGAGCAAAGAGGGGAAGGAGCCAGACCAGATCTTTCAGAGCGCCCATATGCGTGGCACAACAGCACCGCGAGCTACCACGAAAAGAAGACAACCTCGCATGCGCCACGCGTGTGTCGTCCGGTCCAGAAGAAGATGGACAGGCAATCAAGCAAGATGTCTCACCAGAACGTCGGCACTTCCCACACGAGCTTGACGACAGAGAGAAGCAGTTGGAGTCTAAGAAAGACCGTGGTGACTGTCGCCGACGAGCTTCCGTTCGGCGATGGTCGCGTCCAGCTCGTGAGCCTGCTCAACGCAGCGGTCGCGGCGGCGGTATACATACTACACTACGAGAGCTTCAGGATCACCGCCGGCGTCATGGACCACTGGTGCCGTCGCCCCGAGGAATTCGCCAACCTCAGCGTCAAGCAGTGGAAGGCGCTGGCCATTCCCGTCGACGAGGACGGCGTCTACAGCCGCTGCACCGTGCGCGAGCCGCCTTTCGACGGCGCGAACAACCGGGTCGTTCCCTGCGCTTCCTGGGAGTTCGACCTGGACAAGTACGGGAACAACATAGTCAGCGAGTGGGCGCTGGTCTGCGACCGAGCGTGGCTCATCACGCTAGCCAGGCTCGTCTACGCCGCCGCCTGCATCGTCTCCACGCCGCTGGTGTCCAGGCTCGCAGACCGCGTCGGTCGCAAGCTGATCGTTTTCAGCATCATTCCGGTTGTGCTCATTACAGGCGTCGCCAGCGCCATCCCGAACGACTTCCAATTTTTCGTCACCGTCCGCGCCGTCGTGTCGGCGGCGACTAGCAGCACCGTGCCGCCGGTGTTCGCGATCCTCTGGGAATTGAGCCCGCCGCACAAGGCGCCCTTGTACTGCGTCATCTCCATTCTAGTCACGGTGGTCGTCGCCGACAGCGCAGTGTCGGCCGCGGAAGCGCTCAAGACCGGCTGGGCCACGCTTCAGCTATTCCTCATGGTGCCGACGTTGCTGCTGGTCGTGCTGTACTACACCTTGGAGGAGTCTCCGAAATGGCTCGTGGTCAACGGCCGCATGGGAGAAGCCGAACGGATATCGGTGGAACTGGCGAAATCCAACGGAGTGACCGCGACTCGCTGCCGCGAACTGTTCGCCCTGCGATTCAGGACGCGGCCGCAAGATGCGGCAGAGACGGTAGAACAGAGCAACGCCTGCGGTCCCGCGGCTCAGAAGCCGTACCGTACTGCTTTTATACATGTGGACTGTGTTCAGCTACGCGCAGGACAGCTACGTCACCAACGACGGAATACCCGTGAGTGGCCCGGTAAAGCTTATCTCCGCTGCCACGTCCCTCAGCGTGTGCCTCTTGTTCACACGCTGGGTGCTTCATTACGGGCCCAAACGCACCGTCGTCGTGAACGGGCTCGTCTTCAGCGCCTCGTTGGCCGCCATGACTGCCACTTCCGCGGAAGAAGAGACGGTCCTACGCAACGTGTTCATCGTCCTCATAAAAGTGAGCGGCTACAGCACCCTGTCAAATTTCGGCGTGTTGACCCTCCAGCTGTATCCCGTCACTGCACGTTGCGTTGCCTTAGCCATCGCTATCGTCTGCAGCCGTGTGGCCGACACCTTGGCGCAGATGAGCACCGCTCTCATCGGGACTAGGTGGCACACGGGAAATGGCCTCGTCATCGCCGCTGTGACAATCGCGCTGTTCGTGATAGCCGGCGAGTACCTTCCCGACGAGAACAGGACGGGTACTTCAACCGTGCCGCCAACTCCCAGGCACAGCTCGGCAGGCGAAGAACTAAGGCGGGCTCTTCGGGAGAGTCTCCAGCCGCTGCACATTAAACGCGCGAAGCAGGGTGACAGAAAGGAGCGTCAAAATTCATCAAAAATTCTGCGTCAGACTTTGGTGTACCGATCGTCCTTTGCCGAAGATCATTGAAGCTGTCATTGCAGCCGAATCCTTGTCTCTTTTTTTTTTCTTCTTTCGCAATCCCCAGATGTCATAAACGTTGCTGGGACATTTCTAACCCCAGCCTAACTTTTTCTTATTCTAAAAAGGCGTTTGCATGTACGAGTGACCACACGACATCTGTTTTGTAACATCAATCGCATGCGAAAAGCGTCTGTCTCCACTGTTCACATTTTATTAGAAGTTCTGAGTAGAGCACTGCACGGGCTCGGGCCTACCCGAAAACCCGGGCCCGGCCCGGCGCACATAAAGTAGTTTTCTCGGCTGGCCCGGGCCGGGCTCGGGCCTGAAGCTCCAGGCTTAGGGTCGGGCCTGGGTTTGAGGTGGCGAGCTTGGGTCGGGCCATGCTTGGACTTTGCTCAGATCTTAAGATTGCTCCACATACGTTGTGCATACTTATATGTTCCACATCCATATTTTATCTATATATATAAAAACGCTGTTATGTGGGGCAAGGTATTGGGATAAGTTTTATGAGGGACAAGTACTGAACTTATTTTGCTTCTTGCATATGGGGTTACTTAATCGGTCTGAAATGGGCGAGCTAAACATAGGCTAGGTGCTTATATAATCAACATCTAGCTATTCTGTGCTTTATTGATTGCATTCGCTATTATTTTCTGCTCCATATTCACTCTAATGACACTCCAATGAGCCTACAGGCAGTAAGAAATGTAATATAATAAATTTATATCTATAACTTATTACCAAAAGAGTGATCACAAAGCTCGAAAGCGGGGCAACGTTCGTAATAGTTGCCGCAGTCCACTAAAACGAAAGGTCTGCACGCAGTCTCGTTACATAGAATCACTATAAAGACACATTCTCTTTCCGTGACTCCGTCACGGCTCCCAGTGGTCATGTGACGCGAGATCGACATGCACAGCCTGCTTTGTGTGCTCACGTTGTTAACGTCTGAGCCATATAGTGCGAGAGCTACACGATACAGCCGCAACAGTGTTGGAATGTGCAGGAATATCATGGGTCCATTAAGCAGGGTGTGGTTGCAAGTATATTCACTTGACGATATAGCTGGCTTGAAAAAAAACAGTTACGAATGCCGTGCCGGATGATGTCCCCTTACCTCGTTCGAAGCTTATTCGCGCCTTTATTACCAAACTATAGAACGAACCCCGAAAATTGATTGAAATCTCTTCGTGCACCTCCTGCCAGTCCTAACCGTGTAGGCTACCTTCTACTGGTACAACATCTTTAGCGAGGCATACACCATTATAATATGACAAAAAAAAAGAGCACTGTACAAACCGTGCATAACATACACTGCTGAAACCGGCTTGGAGAAGCCCTCTAAGTGTAGTTTTATAGATTATATTGAAGAGTGGCACGACGTTCGGGAACATGAGAAATAAAGGGATGATCTTGAAAGCTATGTTCACTTTGCAGAAGTCCGCAGAAACGTCCGAAATGTGCTCCAGTGGTGAAAGTCTGAGATCTACAACTGCCGACGCCTTCACAATTCGCAAGGAAGATTTTGTGCGCCCCTGCGGCTACCGCAAGCAGTTCAAGAAACTTTAGCGCAGCAGGATATCTGATTCAACAGCGCATGGCATGCTTATAGCCGGAATCGCATGATAATTTGACTTTTCGTATACATGTGAATAAATGAACTGTAAACTATGCCACACAAAAAAACTTATAGATGGTACGTACTAGCAGTGGTGTGATATATGGAAATAATTCTATAACAAATAGATTTGTTCGTCCTTTCGGCTGTTTATACGTATTTCGAAAGCTACACGTGGTGAACGCAGTTCGTTATAATTTTTATCTAGGTTAACGTATTTACAACAAAGGTAATAAACTTGGCTTTTTCCCTCTATCTGTCTCGCTGTGGCCGCCTGCTGCTATGCTGAATGCCGGTCAGGCCCATAGCCAGGAATCTTTGTCAGGAAGGGGGGGGGGGGGGGGCACATGCTCAAAACCTTGAAAATGTAAGAAATACACCTATTTTTATTTAGTTTTGGTAAAACACCCATCTCCATACAAATTTCGGAGGGGGGGGAGGGTCCGGGCCCCTGGAGCCCCCTCCCCCCGCCCCTTCCTGGATACAGGCCTGATGCAGGTGCTACATATCCAGGAGGGTGCACTATTGGGTTTGATGGTGGAGCATGCTGCTTTAAATTTCAGTGAGAGCGCAATGAAAACAAAGTGAAGACAGCGGACATATCTACTAGCGCGAAAAACACACAAAGGACGAGGTAAAGACGGCAGACAGGACGCAGCGCTGCGTCCTGTCTGCCGTCTTTTACCTCGTTTTTTGTGTTTTTTTCGCGCTAGTATAGGTATGTCCGCAGCTAATACGCACCAACTAGCCCAATTCGCTTCTCTAATAATGAAGAGAGCGTTCTGTTCTCTGTCTCCTCTGTTCGTGTTGCGCCCCTGTTGAAACTGAACTCATTGTGCAAATCACTTTTCTTGCTACAATATCTGCTGCCAAACGCTCTTGATGATTCCCATTGCACTTGTAGAAAAAATAGGCACAGTATACCGCGGCCGAACAACCCTTCATCGTACCCAGTTTGTCCGGTCCACTGTTACCACAGCAGCGGCCGTGCCACAGCGTTACTACACTACATCCCCCTTTTGTACAAGGAATCACCGTAGAATAAAGCATACTTGTTAGCGTAGCATGCGCCGACAAAAACTTATTTATTTGCTACATGAAACACCTTGTGTTCGATTCCATGTCCGGGCAACACCACCTAGATTATCGGCTCGGGCCCCTATGGGGCCCGATATCCGGAGGTTATCCGGTGCACCCGATTAAATAACGAGGTGGGGGGTCCCATCGCTTTTCCCTCTCTCCAAGCGGTCACTAGGATTCCGCCTATCCTGGGACGTTGGCAGGGTTGTAAGAGGATGAGCACACACCTGCACTTCAAAAGTTATGTCCCGTTGGCCGTGCAGGACTTTGAATATTGAAGACCATCTCTAACGATCCTTTCGGGGATTAGGATGCCCGCTGACCACGCGTTGTCAGAACTTGTACGAGGATTGTACGTTTGGCCAAAGATGATCCGTAAAGCGCCGAAAAGGCGACACGGCAGGTGCGCGGTACGCTATTGCTTCCCTTCAACCCACTCCAGGTCGTTTTCGGTCGCTGAGAAGCGAGGTCGCACCTTTCAAGAGGACGAGGCACGAGCGAGAGCTGTTAGAAGCCTTCTCGATGAAGAAACAAGGAGACAAACTATCACTTGTATCATTCACGTGTGGGGAGGTGGTTTCGGAACTGCGCATGTGCTGGTTGCAAAACAAACTACTTATTTTACAGAATATCTGTACTGATGATTATCAGAATCTAAATTACCAACAGGGAAGCCTACGCATGTAAAAAAAAATTGTCGGAATAATAATAAGTGGACGCACAGAGGAGGTCGCAAGCATTGCGCCACTGGCTCATCTCCACGCGTACGTCGCATTGCTATAACAAGTAAAACGAAGACAGCAACGACAAAGCAGAACAGCACCAGCATCACAGACGACGAACATTCGCAAGTGGCACAGAGCTTACGCATGCTTATGGAAACTTTGCAGGGGACTTCTTGCGGAATACTTTTTTTTAATAAAGAACTGCGCACTTTGTAACTGAAATAATTTATCACAATGCACATAGCAAGATTATACCGGGAAGAAAATCTGTAATACATAAATTGGACCATCTCCGCGAAGGGAACCCTGATGGGATGCGAAGCAGCAGCGTTGCGCACGGGTGGCGTCACGGGTTGAACGGCGCTAACGCGGGTGCTAGGTGAGCGCTGGAAGATTCGTTTGAAGTGAAACTCGGTGTAGCGTTTACTGCTGTAAACGTTTGTTTGAAACGCAGACACGGGAGGCGAGCGGGCGTTGGAGCCGGCAGCTGCGGGCGCTCCGGCGGGTGAGGGAGAGAATGACGTACGCGCGCACCTGCGAGGGAAGCGTGCGAGAGGAGCGTGACATCAACGCCCAGCTGCGGCATGACCTACTGGGCACGTTGCCTCGCGTTTGTGCGTACGGAGGGACAGCGTTACACAGGCTAGTCAAAGAGCTGCTTCGCATCTAATAATTGTTGGAGTTTAACGTCCCAAAACCACGATATGATTAGGAGAGACGCCGTAGTGGAGGGCTCCGGAAATTTCGACTACCTGGGGTTCTTTCACGTGCACCTGAATCTAAGCACACGGGCCTCAGGCATTTTCGCCTCCATCGAAAGTGCAATCGCTGCTGCCGGGATTGTATCCCGCGACCCTAAGGTCGCGGGATAGAATCTCAGCTGAGGCAAAAAGTACTTAATTCAGGCTCCAATGCATAATGTTATAGCAGATTATACAGAATATTGGTACATTCCTCGTAACTGCGTTATAAGGGCGGCAGAAAGATACACTATATTCAGTTTGGGAATTTCTTGGCTGCTCTGAACAGGTCAATGACGAGAAATTGCAGGATATATTTGGCTGATTACTGGCGTGTCCGGTATCTCGAATACTGCAGCTAGCAAAAATAGGTCAGCGTTCAAGTCTTCTTGAACTCAAAAACAAAACAATTAAATGATGACGATATCAAGTCTAAAGTTCTACATATTTGCGTGCGGCCTACGCTTACCGTGTATCGTCGGGAACGGGTCAAGTGGCAGCCACAGTACGAGTCTCCAGATTAATACGACTCATGTAGCAACACGCACGTCTACAACACTCGCAGGACTCTGGCACAGTCGCCAGCCGCATGTGCTTCGTCGAGAGTGGAAGTACTTGGCCTAAACAAAGACGATGCAGCGAATTTCCTTTCATTCCTACGCTGTAAGAAACACTGTCTGTTTTACGCGAAGCGCAACGCAAAACCTATAGTATGAGGACTGTAGTCCGAAATGGCTGCAGCTGTCGTGTGTTCGTGCATCGCGAAAGCTCTCCGATGCTTTCCGGCGAAAAAATAAAAAAAGAAAGGAGTGAAAGGTGAGACTATTTGTGAAACTAGAACGTTTCAGCAAGTTATGGCAGCGACGGTAATATTATACGTTAAGTACGGAAATAGCTGCTCATTGTGTATGGTAATGTAAAGAGGGGATTAAAGTGGCTGCTAGATGTTTTGCAGATTAAAAAAAAACAAAAAACTACGTGGCGACGCCGACGGCACGGTATTTCTGTACTTACTCTACGGTATTATCGTCACTGCTGAAGCGTTCTAGTGACTTGGACAGCCTAATCTCTGCAGGTGTACCATTTAAAGAACCTCTGAGCTTTGAGTTCTCACAGGGCAAACTTCGTGTCAAGCGACAAGTTGCACTGTGAGTGCAGGAAACAACGGCAACGTGAAGAACACTGTTTCATGAACAAAGAGTTCAGGTCCCGTCGATGGCAACAATCCTGCAGGTTCTTACAGGCTTTGTTTCTACGCCACAACGTTCGCTGGATAATGAATGTCAGTGATGTGCAATCCAGCGTCTTGCCCTTTCCCCGCGAAGAAACTTTGTTAAACTGCCACCTCTCTTTTCCTGTTGAAGCAGGGGGTTGGGGAGATGAGATTCTTAGATAGAAAAGAAGAGTCTCTTTGATTTGGCCTGCACTATCGGAACTAGTTCTGAAGAGTGCCGCAGCGGTGCCTAGCTGTACTGTGAGCGTGCAGCGCCAATTGTGCAAGTGCAGGTGCAGCTTCGACACTAGAAGAGAAAGACACGGGATAGTAAGTGTCTCTCGTCGAGGATGACACCTCAACCGTCCCATGCAAGGATGGGGGAGGAGGATTAAAGCAGCGAAAGAGAGGCTCAGCGTCGTTGGGAAAGGGGAAATTAAAGAAGTTGGAGGAAAGGCGAGGGCACTTTCTCGAGAATGGCGTACCCACAACATCCAGCACAAGGACGGGGCAACTTCTCTACACATTAGAAAAACCGGCGGGCGTCCGGCGGCACATGGAACCGAACCCGGTACCTCCTGCACTGGAAGCGGGCGCTCTAAACACACGGCTACCACTGAGCCACGTTGATGCTTGACCAACTCTGGGCAGTCCGGTTGGCCGAAGACGCCGCCAAGACCCAAGGTCTGGCCGCCGCCTGAAGAAGGGGAGCTTCGGTAGGGCTAGTCTCCCGGCCCCTGCCTCCCTTGACCCCAGCACGGACAAAAATAAAATTATGTCTCTCTCTCATTTGCAAAAAGACCCTACACGGGCGTCATGTCGGGCAAGGAATCGCGTTAACCTATGTAATATAGCGTGGCAGAAGAGTGAAATAACAATCAGTCATCACAAAATGCTAATTGCGCAACTAGTGTGGGTTTTAATGCTTCCCAACTACTGCAAATTGTTCAGCCATAATTTCTCATCATCAGCCACATGAAGCATCAACTAAGTGCACATAACACCTTACAGATGTGCAGCGGGTGCCTCGCTTATCCGCAGAAATACGAATAATGGCGCAGTGGGCACTGTCCTACTTCACAAAAATTATGATTTATGGCGTAGTCGGTTACTTTGCGGAAAGCCAAAACGTCAAACGAAGTTCGCCTCGCCCCAACACGAAGCTGCGCTCAGAATTTGCATTCGGCATGCAGTATCGTAATCGTCGGTGAATTTTGTAATGCTAGTAGTCTTTTAAGGTCAGTTTTTGATGTCGTACCCCAAACAAAATGACAACTACTAGATTGCTAAATTACGCACAATTACTGAATTTACCCAAAGACGTTGATCCACCTCGTAAGGCTTGACTCAAAGCGAAAAATCCGCCATAAGCGGCTACTCGGCGACATTTTCGCATGAAATCGATTACCACAATCCGTGGGATCTGCCAGATTTTTTTCCCGTAAGTGTACAACTTTTCAAACGGTACTCGGCACTCCCGATAAAAAGTGAACAGACGAGACCGGACGGTATGCACATGCGATTGGTATTACAAAATAAATGCCGCGCGGCCACACGTACATATAAGCACATTTTTAGAAGCAAGAAAAAGAAGGTTAAGCTGGGGTTAGAAATGTCCCAGCAACCTTTATGCTATTAGTGGGAATACGGGGATTGCGAAAAAAGAAGAAAAAAAAAGGGGGGGGGGGCAAAGATTGAGCTGCAACGACAGCTTCAATGATCGTCGGCAAGGGACGATCGGTACACCAGAGTCAGTGTGGCCGAAAGCTCGATTAATTTTTACGTGGCTTCCTGTCACCCTGCTTCGCGCGTTTAATGTGCAGCGGCTTGAGAGTCTCACGAAAAGCCCGCCTTAGTTCTTCGCCAGCAGAGCTGCGCCTGCGACTTGGAGGCACGGCGGAAGCACCCGTCCTGTGCTCGTCGGGAAGGTGCTCGCCGGCTATCACGAATAGCGCCATAGTCACAGCGGCGATGACGAGGCCACTTCCCGTGTGCCACCCAGGCCCGATGAGAGCGGTGCTCATCTGCGCTAAGGTGTCGCCCACCCGGGTGGAGGCGATCGCGTTGGCTAAGGCAACGGAACGTGCAGTGACGGGGTACAGATGGAGGGTCAACATACCGAAGTTCGAGAGGATGCTGTAGCCGCTCACATTTAGGAGGATGATGAGCACATTGCGTAGGACCGTCTCTTCGTCCGCGGGAGTGGCAGTAATGGCGGCCAACGAGGCGCTGAAGACGAGCCCGCTGGCGACGACGGTGCGTTTGGGGCCGTAATGAAGCACCCAGCGTGTGAACAAGAGGCACACGCTGAGGGACATGACAGCGGCGATAAGCTTTGCCGGGCCACTCATGGGTATTCCGTCGTTGGTGACGTAGCTGTCCTGCGCGTAGCTGAACACTATCCACATGTATAAGAGCAGAACGGTCCGGCTTCTGAGGCGCGGGCCGCAGGGGTTGCTCTGTTTTACCGTCTCTACCTCATCACGCGGCCGCGTCCTGAGCTGCAGGGCGAACAGTTCGCGGCAGCGAGTCGCGGTCACTCCGTTGGACTTGGCCAGGTGCACCGATACCCGTTCGGCTTCTCCCACGCGGCCGGTGGCCACGAGCCAGTTGGGAGAGTCCTCAAATGTGAAATACAACGCGACCAGCAGAAACGTCGGCACCATTAGGATTAGCTGAAGCGTGGCCCAGCCGGTCTTGACCACTTCCGCGGCCGACACTGCGCTGTCGGCAACGACCACCGTGGCCAGAATGGCGACGACGCAGTACAAGGGCGCCTTGCGCGGCGGGCTCACTTCCCAGAGGATCGCGAATACCGGCGGCACTGTGCTGCTAGTCGCCGCCGACACGACGGCGCGGACGGTGACGAAAAAGTGGAAGTCGTTCGGGAGGGCGCTGGCGACGCCCGTAATGAGCACAACCGGAATGATGCTGAAAACGATCAGCTTGCGACCAACGTGGTCTGCGAGCCTGGACACCAGCGGCGTGAAGACGATGCAGGCGGCGGCGTAGACGAGCCTGGCTAGCGTGATGAGCCACGCTCGGTCGCAGACCAGCGCCCACTCGCTGACTATGTTCTTCCCGTACTTGTCTAGGTCGAACTCCCAGGAAGCGCAGGGAATGACTCGGTTGTTCGCGCCGCCGAAAGGCGGTTCGCGCATCGTGCAGCGGCTGTAGACGCCGTCCTCCTCGACGGGAATGGCCAGCTCCTTCCACTGCTTGACGCTGAGGTTGGCGAATTCCTCGGGGCGGCTGCACCAGTGGTCCATGACGCCGGCGGTGACCCTGAAGCTTTCGTAGTGTAGTATGTATACCGCCGCCGCGACCGCTGCGTTGAGCAGGCTCACGAGCTGTACGCGACCGTCGCCGAATGGAGGCTCGTCGGAGCACGCCACCTCGGTCTTTTTTACACTCCCGGTATTTCTGTCGGCCGCCAAGCTCCTGTGACAGTTGCCAATGTTCTGCTGGGCAATCTTGCTTGCTTGCCTGCTCATCTTCTTCTGACCCGGAACGAAACACGCGCGACGCGTGGCAGGTTGTTCTTCTCTTCGTGGGAGCGCGAGCTGCTATTGTATACTGCGCCTATGGACCTTCTAAAATAATCGACCGCGTAGTCAATTGTTGCAGAAGAGCGCCGAAAAGCATGCTCACATGTGCATCATACTCTCGGCTTTCAATAAGAGATATTGCAGATGTAAGTATAGACCATCGCGAACGCGCAATGACAAGAGCCAGTGTGGCAAACACTTCATTGATTCGAGTACATACTACTGCTCATAGGCTCGACGGTTCTCAATTGAGGACGTGTCGTATTGTCATATACTTGTACGCTTTGTTTAAATGGGCAAACGTCTGCGTCTTTAGATCGTATAGTAGGCGCAAAACGGCCTTTTACTTGATACACAGAAATAAAGAGAAGAAACTGAAATCAAGACTTGTGCTATCTTTCGTTTCACACACTGCGTTAGCAAAGCTAAGCGGCCTCGCCACCAACTCCTATAGCATCGTCGAGGCGACTGCGCCAAGCAATGTCTACTTCCAGAAAACCTGCATTAGATACATTCACTTATGCGAACTCATGTCCTGCCACCGACTTTTGTTTAGCAATGTGCATGTTTGAACATGCTCATTGTTTAGTGTTGCTTAGTCACGTGCACGAGAAATGGATCGCCGGCGAGTTCGCTTCTCTTACGTATACAGCGTGAACGAAGGTCTTATGACGCCGTCTATAGATAACGCCTCGCGGGTCGTGCCAACTCTGACAACAAGGTTTTGTGGAGCTGGAGGTTACCTTCGTTATCGAGCCGATACAAGCCCTTTTCAGATTATCACAACCATGCATGCGCATCGACCTGATGAGAGCACTTGAAAGGAAATCTTGTTCCTGTCGCCTGACGCGTTGAGGAGCGTCCAGTAGTTCACCGGGTCTTCACTTTCCCGTCTGCCCGTAGAAAAAACTTTCCCGTCAAAATTATGCCTTCAAAATCCGCAAAATTTCAACCGCTCCCGACGTCAGACACCGCGACAACATCCCAAGAGACCGATCCCGATTACCTGTGCGGAGTGTTCAGTTACAGACCGCGATGGATGCAGCGATTTGCGAGAACTCAGTACTTCCTCGTGTGCTACATCGTCTACGGAGTGTTCCAGGGAGCTCTCAAGGCTTACCTGAATGGATGCATCACCACCATAGAACGAAAGTTCGCGCTCACCGGTAAAATGTTCAGCGTCATACTGATAGCGGACAACGTTAGTTCTCTGTTCGCCAGCCTTTTGATTGGTTACTACGCTCGGAAAGTTAGTAGACCCAGGATGATAGCGTTTTCCGTGTCAATGTCCGTATTGGGATGCGTGCTGGCGGCACTACCGCACTTCATCTACGGACCCGGCTTCATCGGTGACTCTAAGGTACAACTGGAAGATCAAGGCGAAGAGCAGGCATACCAGGTGATCTTGGATTCTAAGAAGGAGTTCTGCAGCCGCACTGCCGACGGTGAAGCGTCCGTGGTTGGTGACCAATCGCCAGCGGCAACTGCCATACTTGCCGTGTTCATTCTCTTCATTGCGAATTTCTTCAATGGCTTCGGCGGGGCGGCCTTCTACATATCGGGCACCACATACACGGACGACAACGCTAAGAAGACAGACTCGATCGTCTACTTTAGTGAGTTGTTCGTTCTATGTGATGCTTACTACTGGGTGCATTGCTACTTGTTTGGCGTGTAGGAAACCCGGGACAGTATGAAAACAAGCCCTGAAACACTCAAGATGATTCTGGGCCCGCATGCTAAAAACGTCTTACGCTATTTTTTTTTCATAAGAGAATATTTCAACCAGTCACGATGCACTTACGAAAGAGAAGTTTTGTGAATTCGGCCCCAGATGTTGTAGGTCCATCCAAGAACAAGTAAAACGCAAAATTTCCGTGACGGATTTGGACAGTGAGGAGGAATATTTCCTTGAGAAAAATTTTTTCTTTCACCTCCAGCATAACCTGTAGTGTTTCTGGATGATTCATTTACCGAACCATTAACACGTAATTGGCAGCGAAGTAGCTGGTTTAGGTTACACGAAGGGAACAAGTGCGGCGTTTCTCTACTTTTGCTGCAGGCTTTGTGTTTTCACTGCGGTTCCTGGGCCCAATGCTTGGATATGTCATGGCGTCAGTGTGTCTCCGAATTTACGAGTCACCGTTTGGTAAGTACCGTGAACACTGTTTCAAGACCGAGGCATCTTGACTGAACCTATTCGCTCAACTTTCAGAGCCTGCATGCTGATATGTCATTAGTGTTATATAGCACAAAGGCGTCGCCGTTTCAATCAATGAATCAATCAAAAATCAATCAATCAATCAATCAATCAATCAATCAATCAATCAATCAATCAATCAATCAATCAATCAATCAATCAAATATTTATTCCTAACACCAGCTGGTGGTCCCTCAGGCGAAAAGCGGTTACAAACCACTTGAAAGTTGAAACCACTTGAAATACTTAAGCAAGAAATGCCAAAATGTGGGCCTGCTCTCTAATAGAACCACCTTGTGCATGCGGTATTTGCACTTCTGTTCGACCAATAAATTTGAGCGGCATATTTGATACGGACATACGAGCGCTATGGGACGGGGACAGAGACAAGAGGCACACAGGACAGGCGCTCAACTTTCAACTGAGGTTTATTGAGCAGACATGTAAAATTTATACCAGCAACCAGCAAGGGCGATAACAATTGTGAATCATCCACCCGATAACAAAAGTGCCAAAACCTCACCAAAAAACCGCGTCATGGCCACGCACCACGCCGAATCAAGTACCTACCGCTCAAAGGCGTTAGAAAACGTCCGATATTGAAGACCGCGACACACTTGCATTTAAAAAAATATATATACCTGGAAAGACGCATGCGCACTCAAGAAACCTTAACATCAAAATCAACATGCCTGAACATCGAAACCCAAAAGGAAGCAAGCGCCATCAAAACAGAACAGGCCGTCAACGAACCATCCTAGCAATGTGGAAACAAACTACCCCACCATCGGACAAAAAAGAAAAGTGGGCTACAGAATCTGCACATATGCTCAACGGAACTCCTAAAAAACCTAACCACGAGCCGCGTAAGTAAAATAAACAATTTTCCCCTAACACCATAAAAACCAAAAACAAAACTTGAACACATAAGATCCGCGTCAAAAACCATAAGAAAACAATAGGTCATTAACAATGCTTAAAAACAAGGAGCTGCGTCAGAAAACAGTGGTAAACGAAGTATTAAAAAAAAAATTACCCACTCAATCCTATAAACAAAGACAACAGCACAAAACATATACGCCAAAGAATGGAAGCTTACAAATAACCTTCTAGGAAGGCGACTTCCTTGTCACAGAGTGTGATAGAAGGTACACTGATACACTTATCACCAGACTTGTGTATATGGTATGCTTCCACGATTTCCCTTTCTGTTCTGTCATGAGAACGCTTAAGGAAATCAGTGCGCGCAAACTCCGGGCTGCACCCACACCTTTTACAATGCTCCGAAAGGTGGCCACCAGCGTTATTCTTGATTGACAAACTATGCTCTCTCGCCCTTTCATTGAAACATCTCCCCGTTTGCCCTATGTACACTTTATCGCAGCTCAAGGGAACGCGGTACACAACGTTCATCGCGCATGCGGTGAACTGAGTGGCATGCCGCTTGGAACACTGCGTGCGACCACCATTAGAAGTGAGAGAGCAAATTTTTGATAGTTTGCACGGCGCTGAAAACACAACATTGACATGGTACTTCGAGATAACTTTTTTCAAATTATGGGAAATACGATGGATATAAGGAACAGCTAGAGTTTTCTGTATTTCGTTAGTCCCATTGTTAGTTGTACGAGTGCGCTTCATCTTCTGCAGAAGGGACTTACAAACACTGTTGACCAACCACGGTGGGAACTTAGCTGCTTTTAGACGGTCAACCTGGATTTCAAGCGCTTTTTTCATTTCATGTTGACAGGATTTTTCCAAAGCCGCTTTTACACATGTCGTGGCGATCCTCCTTTTGATAAGCTTGGAGTGGGCACTGTCAAACGGCAACAAACCTTTCTTGGACCTGGGATTATACATCCAGCATAAATGATCTGGCTTGAAGATAAGTTTTAAATCTAAAAATTGAATAAACCTCAGTTGAAAGTTGAGCGCCTGTCCTGTGTGCCTCTTGTCTATGTCCCCGTCCCATAGCTCTCGTATGTCCGTATCATGTATGAACCAACTTGCCCAAACACAAGTCTTGCTAAGGCATATTTGACTTTGATGTGAAACTGGAGAGTATACATGTTGGCATCTCTATTCGTTGTCATCAACTTGACTGTGCCCTCTGCAGAAAAAAGGCCTCTCCTATGTTTCGCCAATAAACCCGTTCGTGTGCTTGCTCCGGCCACGTTATCCCCGCAAAATTCCTAATCTCATCTGCCCACTTAATTTCCTGCCTCTCTACTCGTATTCTCGTATTTATTGACTACGATAAACTGCTTAGGCGTTAATAAGTAGCGATCTGATTCGTTAAACGGCAATCTAAACGACCGCTCAACAGACATAGTTCGTGAATTCAGCCACTCACACTGATGACTCATACGTTCCATTGTATGAAATGGTTACCCTCTAAAATAGGTGTGGTTGGTCACAATGAATGAATGAATGAATGAATGAATGAATGAATGAATGAATGAATGAATGAATGAATGAATGAATGCCGCTTCTTACTTTGACTTTCTCATAGCATGAAACGTAACTTTTATATGTGCGTTTAATTTAACGTCTATGTTCTTCTTTTATAGAGACTCCAAGCATCACGCCGAAACACCCGAAATGGATTGGAGCGTGGTGGCTTGGCTTTATCCTCTGGGGTATATCGCTCCTTATCATTTCGCTGCCCATGTCTCTCTTTCCCAAACACATAAGGAGACAATCGCAATCACTCGACAAGCAAGAGATGCAGAAGGTATCCTCTATGGGCACGACTACCGACACAATCAGAGAGAAATTCGCCGGTGATTTTGCAGGTATAGTGCCTCATATATGCTGGTATAGGTTCTGCAGGTACAGCGATTCAAATATGCTCCTGCCCGCTGTTTTCTGAGCATGTACGCGTACATGTACATACAGAACACTGTACGCAAACATGCTTACGCATGCCATTTAAACCGTACGTTGACAATTGATTGTATTAAAAGCTGACGTCATCAAAGGCGGCACCTCACTTTGAAGCCCTACAATCGAAAAGGAAACAAATTTTGCCCAGATATTTAGGTGAATACGTGTTGGACCAATATGCTAATAACAAGCCTATATTATCGGAAGATCAAGGATATTTCTGTAACTATAGTCTTCATATAGCGCTCTCGGTTTGTGTGTCAATGGTATGAATGCGTTTTGCTCTAGATAACATAAGAAAGGTGGTTTGCTGGGCGAGTTGTTACTGCATTGTTGAACAAAAATTGGGGGACGCTTAAGCTTCGCCTTTAAGAGTTGAACGCGATAGCAATATCCTGCCCCTAGTGCGCACTTCGAACACTACGAGTGTTTACCAGAATGCGCGCAATAAGGTGTGTGCCTTATGTAATGGGTAGCATGCTTTAAACCAGGAGCAATTATGCGCGAGAACCTTTTTCGAAGCTGCGATGCACCCACTACGGGGTCTTAAGGGAATACGCGCAGTAATGTGTGTGCTTTTTGTAATGGGTGGCTGTCTTTAAACGACCAAGTCGTTATGATATTGACGTGGTGTGACGCTTGATGACAATGTACGCTTGTACCACGCAATATTACTGCAATATTGCATCTCGTACTGTGACACCGGTATACAGGACGCGTATTTTTGGGAAGCATCAAAGTTACTTTCAGTGGATCTCCAAGCAGAGGCGTGGCTGTGTGGTAGAACACCTGCTTGCCACGCAGACTGCCTGGGTTCGATGCTCACTCGGACCCAACATTTTTATTATTTATTTTATTTGCAGCTTTTTCGATTTTTCGGTCACGGACAAGATGATGATTTTTCGCTCACAACCAACGGTGCCGACGCCGACGGCGGAATTTCTGCGATACGAGCTCTTTAACGCTATCGCGTTAAAAGTGCGCTGATTTAACGAAGACGACGGAAGAACACAGACTCAGCTGAACCTGGGTAACATGCAGATGAGCTATCGTGGCACTGACTTCATTCGTTAGGTAGCCGAGTTTACGTTGATGTCTCAGCACTGTACTGGAATTTAAAATATTAAGGTGGAAGATTTGCGGGAAGGTGAAGTCTTCAAGTTAGCAACATTGGCGAATAACCTGGGGCAAATGTTTCGACGAGGCTAATTGTATTCATCATAGCTCTGACGAAGATATGTCATCTTTGTAAAGAATGACAAGCAAGCACATAGCGTTGCAACTGTAGTCGAACTGGTGGTTTATTGGACCAACCCGTTGGAGACCAATCCCGAGCCTGTGTTGCCAGACCACCTGGGTGCCGGCCCCCTACCGGTACATCTTCCCTTCTCTGGAGAAGGGAAGGGCCTCGTAGTCCCGTAGGTAGCCTGGAGGCCTCCGCACTCGAGTAGAACGTCGTAAAGGTGGTGTCGTTGGACTGGGACTTGACGGCACTGCAGAGGTAGGATTGGGCTCATCGACAGTTGGCTCCTGGGATGTCGCTGCAGATTGGGGGCACTCTGGTGTTTGTGGCATTGTTGGGCATGGGGTAACCTCCGGAGGCCCTTCATTTGGCGCGAAGCCCTCATCCAGGACAGCCTCTGGCTCGAAGGGCTCGTCCGTCTTTAGAAGATGCTGCCGATTTCTTCTAAACTGTTGGCCCCCTTCCGTACGAACAGTGTAGGACCTTGGAGCCACTGAGCACTGCACTTGAGCCTTAGGACCCCAACACCCGTCCTGGCGTATCCTCACAATATCTCCTTCATGTAGTATCGGGAGAGGTCGACCCTGTGTTAAGTTCTGAGGGGGCTTGTGTACTGGACTCGCGCTAGGCACTGCAAAGTCCGGCAGCCTTCCACGAAGCCGCCTTCCCATGAGCAGCTCGCTGGGTGTTCGCCCATCCTCTAGCGGGGATGTCCGGTAATTCAGCAGTCCCACCCAGAAATCATCTTCTACACCGTCACTTTTCTTCAACAGTCGTTTCACAACTTGGACTCCCTTTTCAGCTAAGCCGTTGGACCTGGGAAATCGCGGGCTGGATGTAGTGTGGAGAAAATCACACTTGTCTCTGAACGCCCTGAACTCTCGACCGGTAAATTGAGCACCTCCATCTGTACACACTTCGAGCGGTATTCCATGGCGGGCAAACATCATTGAAAGTTTTGATATTACCGCCTTGCTGGTTGTCTGAGATAAGTACTCTACTTCGGGATAGTTTGAGTAAGCGCAGTAAGCTACCAGATAGCTCCGGCCACCGTACTCGCAAAGGTCTATGCCAATGCGCTGCCATGGTTGCTCTGGGACTTGCCTCAGTATCAGCGGCTCTGCTGGTTGGCGGTACGCAAACTGACGACACTTTTCGCAACGGCTAACCAGTGCCGCTATGTCCGCATTCATTCCTCGCCAGAACATCAACAATCTGGCGCGGGCCTTGCACTTGTTAACTCCCAAGTGGCCCTCATGCAGGCGCTGCAGCATCTCTTGACGCAGACTTCTGGGTATCACCACTCTACTGCCCCGCAGAAGAATTCCATCTATGCATGTCAACTCAGAGGAAAATGCAGCCAGCTCTCCATTGACAGGTCTCTGCTGTTGTAAAGACTCCATGACATGCCTTAGCTCAGCATCTTCGTATGTTGCCGCAGCAAGGCGGGCTTTCATGTTGTCACTCACAAGGACGGAGAGAACATGGGCAGCGTGGACGGTAACATCATCTTGGTCGGGGTCAGGGCTGTGAGATGCTGCGCCTTGTATCCTGGATAGGGTGGCGGCCAAGACCAACTGCTTCCCCGGCACGTACTGGAACACGACATCAAATTGCATCAGTCTCAAAAAATATCGCTGCAGACGTGGGGGCATTTCACACAAGTTTTGCTTCGCTATTGAAAGGAGTGGCCTATGGTCCGTCTCGACTAAGACCTTGTAGCCCAATAAGAAGTCCTTAAAGCGTTCACAAGCAAACGTCGCAGCAAGCGTCTCCTTCTCAATCTGGGCATACTTTGCCTCGGAGCTAGACAAGACTCGCGACGCATAAGCCACCGGGCGCCAGTCTTGGTCATGCTGTTGGAACAGTGCCGCGCCTATAGCAAAGCTTGACGCATCGGCCGAGACCTTCGATGGTTTCTCAGGGTCAAAAACCGCTAGAATTGGCGATGATGTGAGCATCTTCAATAAATTCTTCCATTCACCATCATGTTGAGCCTCCCATACAAATGCCGCTTCCTGCTTTATCAGGGACCTCAATGCCTCTGTTTTCTTCGAGAGATTGGGAAGAAATTTCCCAAAATAGTTTACTGCCCCCAGAAACCTTTGTACTTCTTGCTTGCAGGAAGGACGAGGCATGTTGGTAATACAGCTGGTAAGTTCAGGGTCCGGTCTAATGCCAGCTTTGCTTATGCGGTCACCCAGAAATTTCACTTCCTGAGTAGCAAATGCACATTTGTCCCCGTTTAAAGTTAGTCCTGCCCTTCTTGCCGCTTCTAGCACCCCCCGAAGACGCTTGTCATGCTCCTCCTTCGTCGCTCCCCAAACAAGAATATCGTCAATGTACACTGCAGTTCCCGGTAGACCCTCTAATATCTCACTCATCGTTTTTTGGAACACTTCGGGGGCAGACGCAATGCCGAATGGCAAGCGTAGGAACCGGTACCGTCCGAATGGGGTGCCGAACGTACAAATTTTAGAGGAGCTTTCATCCAGAGGGATCTGGTGGAAACCGCAATTAGCGTCAAGTTTGCTGAAGAAGGTCGCACCAGCTAATTCCGATTCAATATCTTCCCGACGCGGGAGTTGGTTGTGTTCACGCTTTAGGTTTCGGTTTATCTGACGGGGGTCCATGCAAAGTCTCAGTCGGTCATCTTTTTTACGAACAATGACAAGCGGGCTTACCCAGTCAGTGGGCTCGGTGATCTTGGTGATAATGCCTGCAGCTTCCATGCGACTCAGTTCATTTCGTAGCGGTTCCTTGAGAGCATGAGGCACTCGTCGAGGAGGCATAGCAGTAGGGCGTGCCTCGTCGCTCAGCTGTAGATGGTATGGACGCCGGGTACATCCTAAACCTTGAAACAGTGAAGGGAACTCCTCCTGCCAGTCTGACTCGGCCCTGCTGATGTCATACACAGGCGAGACTAATCCGAATTTCTCGCATGACTTCAGGCCAAGCAACGGTTGGCTGCCTCGCTTGACAACAAAGAATGGTACGTTTTCTTGCTTGCCTTGAAGCTGAAGCGAGAGCGTCGCTTGTCCCAGGTGCTGAATGACGTTTCCGTCGTAATTCGTCAACACCGTGCTGCATGGGCGGAGCATGGCTTTTCCGGAACGCAGCTTGCGAAAGTGAGCATACGGTAGTATGTTGGCCTGTGCCCCTGTGTCCACCTTGAGCCGCGTCGGGTGTCCAGCCACGAACGCGTTCACGATCCAGTCTCGCTGCCCCGAGACGCTATCGACGCGCACTGTTAAAATATCAGTCTTCTTCCGACTCGTATGCTCCTTGCTGTCCATCGCCGGACCTTGGAGTGCTAACTTCATGAACCCTGGCACTTCTGCAGCATGACGCGAAGTGATTTTTCCTCTTGCATAATGCACAAGCCTCGCCCCACGCTGGGCACCTTCTTGGTTCATGGACCCTTCCGCAGTAGCCGCACCGACCGCGAGTTGAGTTTCTCTCCGGCGTTGCCGATGATCCAGTGACACGGTGCACGTTCACTTCGCTACTGGCAGCGTTCTCAAGAGTCCGGTTTTGCAACGCTGCCACCTCCACTGCTTTGCAGAACTGTATTGTGGCTTCTAACGTGAGATTCTTCTCGCGCAATAGACGCTCACGGAGCTTTTTATCATGAATGCCGCACACAAGCTGATCACGTACTAAAGAATCTCTTAAGTCACCAAAGTTGCAGGTCTTTGATTTGAGTTGCACATCTCGCAAGAACTGCTCGAATGGCTCCCCTTCTTGTTGATGGCGGGAACGAAACACGTAGCGTTCGAAAGTTTCGTTCGTCTTCGGAATGCAATATTCCTCGAAAGCTTGAATGATGGCGTTATAATCTTCACGTTGCGCTTCCGATAGTGTAAAAGTGTTAAATACCTCGATGGCTTCAGGTCCCGCGACGTGCAAGAAGATAGCAGCTTTTTGCGCTGACGAACGCTCTTTGTCCGAGACTGTTGCTTTGAAGAAAAGTTCAATGCGCTGACGGAAGCGTTTCCAGTTCTCTGCGGCATTATCAGAGAGCACCAAGCGTTCAGGAGGGGGTAGGCTATCCATGTTTAGCGGACGAGTTAGACTTCTGACACCATGTAAAGAATGACAAGCAAGCACATAGCGTTGCAACTGTAGTCGAACTGGTGGTTTATTGGACCAACCCGTTGGAGACCACTCCCGAGCCTGTGTTGCCAGACCACCTGGGTGCCGGCCCCCTACCGGTACAATCTTGTCGACGTGTTGGTCCTTCGTTCGCCTATTCTAGTCTCCTCTAGTCTCGAATAATTCTAAGCTAACCGAAATAGCCGATTTTCATTCGTGGTTTACTTTTAAGCTATTTGGAATACTGGAAGTGCACATGCCGCAAACGTTCAGCTGTAATTGATTATGGCAATTTAGTTGATTCACTACACATGCACTACTACATTGGGGTATAACGTGGTGGAAAGTCCTCAAGCAAGGAACGCCACTTGGGGTCTTCCTCAAGCGACGTCCCTTGAAGTCAAGCAGATAAAAAAGGTACGACAAGAGGAGTTGTCATCGTCGAGGTAGCAACAAAGTCGGTTGTCCTTGCCACAACGTCGCCTCCAGCGACATTCATTCGAAGAATTCTCGTCACATCAAGCCCCCATATTCGCATGAACTTTTGCCTTGTTTGTGCACGAGACATAATGTTACATGTGCGCTGAATATGCTTCCTATATTAAGGTTTACTTAAATGACATCTTCTCAAATTCTTATTTCGTGCAGAATTTCGAATGTCGTTCGCAAGGCTGTGCAAGAATCCTGTCCTCATGTGGAAGATAGCGACCATCATGTTCGTCTTCAACGGTACTGGGGGCTACATTACCATGTTTCCCAAGTACGTCGAAATCCACTACAGAGTGTCGGCTTCAAATGCCAGCCTCTTCACAGGCAAGTAAAAATTTTTGTATCGTCCCAGCCTCCCGCAACCCTACCTATACCACAGCTTAAATGAAGAAATAGAAAAGGTATATACGGACGTGCCATTATACAACGCATGAAGATTTTTAACGCGCATTTAGTTAAGCGGATACCAGAAAAGACGACGCATCGTTTTGCCTGTTTTCATCATGAACATTGGCCGTTCTACGATTGGTTAATCAATCGTTTAATGCTCACAAAATGTTCACGAAGTTCAGCTTCATCCATGTGAGAAAAATACCGTACAGTAGTAGTACTACAGGACAACTTTCCAGGTTTTCTTTTTTTAATAAAAAAATGAGATTGTTCAGAAGTTTTTTTTTGTTGTTGTTGCTGGCAATACGCCATAACGTAATGCTGCATCTTGTTAAATGTTACGCGCGATACTTTAGAATAATACGGTCCGCGCAGCCATACTCTAATTATATTCTTTACACTAGCTACAGTTGTGATTTGGCTATCGCATTTACGCACCGTAATATATAACAGCGAGTATGAATCGGTCATAAGCCTCGCATAAAACAATGCATAATACAAAGTTTTTAGCTTATAGCATTTGCAAAAAAAATTGTTTCACCTATCAAGAAGTTACTATTTGTTTCCTATTGACAGATTATGTTATCCCGGTAATAAACACGTTAACAGGTTGAGTAGCAGTAGTAGTATCCTGGATTTTCAACGTTATCTGTAAACGAGGGTAATGCAACTCACGACCGACAGGTTTCGTTTTTATCGTGTTGGGACAGGTCCGACAAAGATCCTGGCCATGATACTGGGAGTGTTCCTCGGTGGTCTGGTGATCAGGTTCTGGAAACCTAAGGCCCGCACTATAGCCCTCTTGGAGGCTGCCAGCGACTTGACTGAAATTACCTTCCTCCTCGCGGGTATGTCCCTCTCCTGTTCTGGTTGGCAGCTGGCCGGGGCTAGCATGAGCGCATCCAACAGGTACGTAGGCGACATGCCAGCCTACACTGTTCAATTCACTATTGACAATATGCAGATCTTTCTAAATTCGGCGTCGATCCCATGCTAGATACTATTAGGGCAACGTGTAACTTTCGGAAACGTAGTTATAAACAGTGAGCTTGAATGAGTGCGCGAACAGGCACGGACGCAAACCACTTTCTTAGAATACGTTTCTTACAACATTTAACACACCAGTCATGAACTGTCGACTTAGCACATCAGTATTTATAAGACATTTCCAAAGCATGCCTTACAAGGAACTCATTCGTATTCATGTTTCAATGTCGTATTTTGATGCGTCAGCATTGGTAGGGACGCTCTGCTAAAAAGGTGCGTGAGTTTACGTCAAGCTTACGATATTTACTTACATAAAGCAGCGCTATTGGTTACTGCATTTACTCGCAAATAAGCAATGTTAGCTAATGTTTGGTGTGTCAGCTATAAAGATATTGTGGGTAATAAATGTAGTTGAAGGCAGCGCTAGCACATTCCTCTAGCACTTACCGCTTAAACACCACCGAAAATTTTGTTCGGCCTTCGACATACCAACAATGCATCAAGCTTCTCGTTGAGTAGGGGACCGATCTTCGTGAAATAAGAGAGCCAAAGTTGGTTAAGTCTTCCTTCACTCTATGGCAGAATTGACGGTAATGAAATTCCAGTAATTAAGTTCCTTTTCGTAGCAATAAAAGTAATGAATTAATTTCGTGGTCTGGTAATTTAGTAATGTAATGAATTAATTCAAGCGAGTAATTTCAAGACAGCTAGTCATTACTTTCTAAATTTGTCTTGGCTGAAATATAAAGTGGCCGCTTTTCTTACGGCATAAAAAATTGACCGAAAACAGGAAGAAAAATAGCAAAGACAAATTAATCTAAGCGCCAAACCTCAGGTGTGGGAAGTTGAACAAATACGTCTGGGATTTCAACGTATATGCGCTGTAAATGATGTGTACATAAGTTGATCCAAGAATGACGAACGTTTGTTAAAGTAATCTTAAAGTAATTTCATTACTTTTTCAATGTAAGAGTAACAACGTATTGTCACTATTTTCGGTCAGCTGTAATTGCTACATAATTTACTACATTTTAAAATATTTTGGAAAAGTTACTGGCAATGTTATTTATTTGCATTTTAGGAGTAATTTTGCCATCTCTTCTCTATGGGTAAGCTAGTAGGAGTTATGCGAACGCGGAGTGCAGGTCTCGCAAAAGGAAAACAAAACCTCCGTGTGTGCTGCGTTCAGCTATGCAGTACTTGAAAGAGAAATACAACGTTTGCAGCTGACAATTTTCACGAACCAACTCTGAATTCTATAGGCCCTGTTTTTGTGATATTTGTTCAGGATTTCGAGAAAGAAATCCCAAATTTTGCTGGTCCTGCCCATAAACATTTTACGCCCAGTTGTAGCGCATGCGACAGCCTTTTTGTCGGATACGTAAAATTTCGATTCTCTGTCAATCCTTTATGTTTGATGAGGCTGGGCAGCCTGTCATCGCCGATTGCCGGTGTCTGTTAGCTAATTAATGTAGCAAGGCGTCAATTAAGTATGCGGCTTTAATTGCGTGCAACCTGCTCGATCCGTTCTGTATTTCAGTTTGTCCATAACCAACGATTGCAACAAGGATTGCGGCTGCACGGGCAGTTACTTTCAGCCAGTGTGCCACGTTTTAGAAAACGCGACGTACTTCTCACCATGCGCAGCTGGCTGCTCTGAAGACGGAAATGTAAGCAACACTCACGCTTTTTACCGATCTTCTACACGGTTAGATATCTAGAACTTTTTGAACGGTAGACCTGATGTCTAGACTCCTTCTAGAGTCCAGTTTCGTACCGGTGTTCGATAAATTTAATTCACAGCGCCGCCGCGGTCACTTTCAACGTCTACTGTGTCGTAAACACTGCTGCGTTGAACATTGTTTTGCAATCGTGATTTTCCTTTCGTTTCAGTGTGTGGCGCCATTGCGGCGCTCCGAAAGGCATAACCTCAATGATTGTGCGACATCTTGACTTTTCAGCGGGGAGGACGTCGCAATGAAATTATCGTGAGCACACACAACGCCTTCGTCATATAGTGTCAAAACGCTGGAGAGCGTATATACGATTGCACATCATTTGGAGATCTGTTTTGCAACCGCAAGCAAGCAATGAGGCAATGATAAAGAGTTCTTTCGTCGATCGACGCTACGAGCCGTTGGTTCCTGTTTTTCGAGGGAGCCACCGTCATGTGAGGAGGGTATGGATGAAGATGGGAGACAGGTGAAATGCGGAGACCGCCTATTGTGATCGAGTGGGTCGGCTACTCGAATAGCTTGTCTGATAAACACGTGCCGCGATAAGTCAAGTAGGAGCTCGGCGCTGAGGCTCAATGACTTGAAGGAAGGCTGCCGCTGTCGACAGGCGGATGCTGGCGCTAGTTCAACGTCAATTTCTTTTGGGTCATTCCGGCGCCATGCTCGCTAAATGCCGTACAATACGGCCGCACCATGTCTGTCTCACCATGACTAAGCTTTATTTATTGTTCCTATAGTGACGACAGTAACGAACACTGGCTAAGAAACAGGGACGTCGGTTCTTATCGTGCTTCTGACACCACTAACGATAACTACTCGATACTTTTTTGTCGATCACATTTCAGAATAGAACTGCCACAGCCGTTATAAAAAAAGGCTTCGCTGAAAAGTATACGCAAGTTGTTTTTATTAAGGCGAAACCCTTAGATGCCGCTTCAAACGCGAAATGTGGCCGTTGGAGTCAACATGAATGATGCAAAAAAGTAATCATCATGCGCTGACATCACCCTACGACGTCTTCATGACGTCACTAGACGTCGCGTAACATGAGGTCACGTGATGACGTCATCACGTGACATCGTGGGCCGATCAATACAGTCGCGGTATATATGCAGTCGACCGAGAAGAAAGAGAAGATGGCTTTCGCCTTTGAGTCGGCTTATGCAAATGCATGTGGGACCATAGGACTTTCTGATACAGTCGAACCCCTCGTTAACGAAATCGCCGGGAAAGCCATTTTTGTTCGTTCTCGTGAGAATTTCGTTGTCGCGAGAATAGAAAAATACGCACACCAGTTACTTCGCACAGCCAAAATTTGTTATTTAAAGAAGTCACTGATCTTGATCTGTTTCACGTTGCTTTGAAGGAGCTTGACGGCTCGAGCCTCGCAGATTAAGAAGCTTTGCATAGCTTCGTCGTCGTCGTGGGTGCCGAGGAAAGCGCGTGTGATGTCAAAAGCATTAAGAATTTCCCGCGAACTTACTCGCCTTTCTTGCGTTTTGTTGCTTTTCTCACTCTCGTCATCACTCATATTCTTTGCGCACACTTTTGATGATAGCGTTGTCACTGGACTCTTCGTGCGCGATCTGGTCGGCGTCAGTATGCAAAACGTCGTGCACTTCAATAGCGTCTTGTATCGCTTCATCGACACGGCGAAGCGTGTCCCATGCTTCAGCTAGTGGCTGCGGGTCATCGGTGCTTGCAGAGGAAACCCGACCGAATGTAAACAGCAATGGTCGCCACCGATACTTGTTGGCGGAAACGTATGTGTTCGACCTGTCGCATGAGCGGTGCTGTAATTTTCAAACTTCAGGGTTCCCAGCTTGCTCATGGGTCGTAAAAAAAAAATGTTGCGATTCACTACCTGAAAATGTCGTTATTGCGGGGGTGCTATTTAAAATCTCTTCGTTGTTGCGAAGGGGCAAATGCATTGAACTCTATGGGCGTTCGCCGGGGACGCCAGATTTCTTTGTTGTCGAGAGAATTTTGTTCTTGAGGGCTTTCTTTATTAAGAGGCTTGACCGTACATAATTTCAGACCCTGACGAAGATCGATAGGACGTGTGTCGACAATGTATTGTGCGGGGATGGAAATATGGACGCGATCCAGCGTATAACATTTTACTAAAGACAAAACCATTTATTTAGTTTACTCTCCGCCATCTTGTATCGATTGACACACTGCTTTAAACATGGAGTAGGCACTGATGTAGACATTGACATCGTTTTGTCTCCATGACAACCACACACGATTAAGTTCGAAACTCTATTTCGTACAGGGGACAATGCACTGCACCTGTCTGATGGGCAACAGCACCGGTGAAGATGCCGTAGTGACGGACGGCTTCTGCGAATTCGGATGCGACAGCCTTTTCATCCTTGTCGCGCTGACCAGCGTGAGCAAACTCCTGGCACAGCTTCCTCGGGTCGGAGCAATAATCGTCAGTTTGAGGTCAGAGTGCTCCTTCTTATAATGTGTAGGTTCTCAATACCTTGATTTGAGACGTTGTTGATCCGAGTATCTCTTATCTTAAAAAGGGTTACTCCGGCTTGCCATCACAATATCTGTACGAAGTTTCCGAAGGCAGGCCGCTTTAACGTTCTCGTGTGCTTGAACAAGTAACAAGCTTATCCCATGACAATATAGCAGCGTTGGACAGATTATGTTACGAAGTTAGCTGACATTCTACTGACACACACACGAGTCATCGAGTAAGCTATTGAGGAAAGTTCATGGAACCAGCTATTAAGTTTATCATTGGTGGTGACAACAGTCGCTAAAATGTGCCGACTGGCATTTCTTTCCTTTCCAGATGTGTTGATCCAGCGGACAAAGGCCTCGCTGTAGGAATGATTGGAGCAGCATTTAATCTCTTAGGTTGGTACGCTCTCATTACGCCCTGTCCATTCTAATTCAGCTGTCTCCTCATTCACACAAACGCACACAAAAACCTCAGTGCGCTAAAAGTGCTTGCAAGAGTATAAGTCAGCCAATCCTAATGCGGGTCAAATTATTACAGAAGTCGGCCGGTCAATGGCAAAAACAAAAGGAAAAAACTTGCGAAAGGAAAATTTTGTCTGTTCGGTACCTGGGCCCATATTCCCAAAAAGTTCTCAAGCCATAGTTGGATACAACTTAAGAAGTCCGGTGAGGCCCCGCCTAGACGACCGAAGCGCGGCAGCAGATCGCCTCCGCTACCAAAAAAAAAAAAAAATGCCCCCACCTCCCCGAAGGGAATCGTGCGGAAATGCGAATGCATTTCTTGCGCCGAGAGTACACGGCGTAGTAATTTTAATGGCGTAAAGCTGAACAAATCGACGCGCTCAAGTGTCTCCCTTTTGGGCGCCTCCTAATCACCTCAGGGATGTTGCCACCGCCTTGAATGCAGCACAAACGCGTTTAGAACGCGCTGTTTTCAGACTGTGCCAAGGCGGCACAAACGCTACAAACGCGTTTCAAACGCACTGCATTGAGGCGGTGGCGCAGGGAGGAGAGAGAGCGAACGGCGAGAGAAGGAGAGGCGAAGCACTGCACCTGCCCTCTCCTACACTCTCTCCACACACGCGGGAGCTCGGATGCGAGCGCCCTCACACGCCAGAGCGCGCTCCTCCTCTCTACTCACTCTCCGCTACTCCGCCCGCGCCACCTGCTCTGGTTGCTAGGGGCGAGGATAAGCGCGCGCGCCCGCAGCTGTTGCTATGGGAGAGGGAGTGAGAGCGGAGAGGCGCGCGGACAACGTCGGATGCCTCACATAGACCGACTAAGAAATGCATTCGCATTAAAAAAAAAATAGTCCCGCTGAAGTACTCGGCAATGTTCTCCGAAGGAGAACATTGTCCCGCCGGGCCCGCCGGCTCGTGACGTCTGTCTGGAATGCACGCCCATTGGTGCAGGCTTGTGTGCATCCGCCTTTGAGGAGGAAAATGCCGCGGACTTCGAAAGTTGTATCCGACTATAGTAAAGTTTGTAAGAACGAAACCCGCCAATAACGACAGCGAATGTATCATTAACGAAGGTGACTGGCCAATCGGGAAATATTCGAACGAATAAAAACCTTTGTGAATTCAGGCAGAGATGTTTAGGTTTTCAGTATTACCTGATGATGCGTTCCGAAGTTCACACAAGTTAGCTGCATCCTGCTATTTACAAAGGACAGAGGGACAAGGGACAGAGGACAGGGACAGAGGGCCTCTTGGCTTAGCTACCAGCGCTTGATGTGATTTTCCGTATCAGTATGAAGGCTGCAGGAGATATATTGTAGGTGGCGTGTCACCGTAGGGCACATCACCATTCCCTATGACATTATCTGTCTACTGAAGATGTTACGAGTCTTTACTCATTCCTCCTCTTTTCTTGTGCCATTATTTGCCCACTTAATGAAAGCCAGCAGATAATGAGGCCATGGAAGGTATAGGGGACGTTAATTGTACAGTTTTAAGTGTGTTGTGGTAATTGTCACAGAAGGTTTGCGGGGCGCACACAATATCACGACTGGCGAGGGCGATTGTTCCTCACCCTTCTCGCTCTGTTGTCCAGCTGCTCTCGAGGTAGTTTTCATGAGGGAACCAGCGTTAACAGGTTTAACCCATACTGAGGCACCCACATCGTTTCAATCTCTACCGCGCGCGGGGCCCCGATTTGAAAACTGCGCTTTCAACGTCACGACAGCTTGAGCACACGTGATCTTTTGCACTCCTCCGCATGGGGCGCTAGTTTCTTATGGTTTTTAGGCGGGCGTTTTGAAGTGACGCTAAAATGGTCACAATTAACTACGCTAGCATTAGTTATACGATACGTTAGAGCATTTGCTATTCAATTTAGGTATTACCAGACACAAAGCTACGAACTACAGTAAAAATGTCACAAACAAAAATTTTCCTATCAGGGGTCCTTTAAGGTTGCGTCAAACAAAGAAATCAGCCCTCAAAAATTCTCTTCCTTCATTCATATTTGTCTATTTAGAATGTTACGAGCCTGCACTCACTCGTTTTCAATGTCGTACCAACTAGCCGCCCCAACGTACATAAGTTGAGTTCACTCTGCTTCACGTGCGCAGCCTCCGTGCCGTACCCGTTGATCTACTCCGCACTGTTCGACGCCACGTGCATCGCGTGGGACGAGCGAGGCGGCCACCGGGGCAACTGCTTGTTCTACGACGCGGACAAGCTGCGGATCCTCTTCCACGGCGTGACCATAGCGTTCCTCAGCCTGGGCCTCGTCAGCAACCTGATCGTCTCGTACTACAGCAAGCGGGTGACCAACTTGTACGGCGAGGCTGACGCGCGTGCCGAGGAGACAGCGGCTGCCGCGTCCGTCTGGGACGACAACTGCCTGCGCATGGTCGAACTGGACGAAGACGCGATGCGCAAGATGACCGCCGAGGGAGAGAAACCGGCGCAGCAGCAGGTGCGCTGCTGACGGGAAGTTGCGGCTGGTGCGTCCACAAACGATGTCCCCCGTCTGTGGTGCGTGGATTATCGCGCACAAGTGTGGAAGTCTGGGGGAGTCGGTTGTAGCACACGGTGGCGATGTAGGACACGATCAGTGCTCTCGTCTCTTCCGTCCTTTCCTAAAGAAGGTATTCACTGAGCTCAATCCGCCAGGCGGCGCCAGCGAGTGCCTACATCCGGCCAACATATCTGTGTTCGTTCAGCGATCCGGCATATGACAGTGTAATGTCGGGAGAAAAGAGGAGCAAGGATATCAAAACAACACGCGCGGCCAAGCACATTGGTAGTAATCCTATGATGACGACGGCGCACGTGACCACGGCTACGGCGACTAAGGCGCTAGCGCCCCTTGCGGATGACGTCACGTGAATACCTCCTTATACAACCATAATGGATTCTTGCGGTCACACTCTGTGATACGTCGCAAAACTTACGGCGGGAAAGTGAAATTAGCAAAGCAACGACGTCACCTGTGTATGTCCTCGTATAAAAAGACAGAGACAAAAGTTTGACTCGCGTGAAAATTTGGAGATAATGCACTGCCATCGCTGAGATTTCTGCGTTCACTTATAGGTTAGGAGGCAAAGCGCGACGAGGTATGCCTCCAACCGGTACAGGAAAAGCTAGCCACTTTTGTATTGTCCCAACTATTGGTCGTGGTGTTTTGTGTGCGTTGCAGTGCGGCCCAATATTCGACGTGAAATATTTATAGATGTAACAGATAAGTTGACTGTGCAAGATGGCATCGGCTGTGACATTCGAGCGGTGATATTTTAAAGAAAAGAACGACAAACATCGAAGAAAATAAACAGATGATATGCATCAGTGGAATAAAATATGTCGTACGCAATAATATGGACGTTACCTTATCATGTCAACATTTCGTAAGCGATTTGATCCGCGTGCGTCAGGGCGAGCTGGGCGAGTTGGCTGGGAATGCCGCCTACTCCTACCCGAAGTAGTTCTTAGACGGATATCCTGCGCACTTATCTTCTTTTTTGTCGTCCTGTAACGCGTGGTTCCCACGAATTGAAAGCGTACAGAGACTCGATCAATATAAAGTAAATTACGGCTGACTAAAGAAAGCAAAAAAAGGAACATAATTATTGCGGTGACACGTAGGTGTAACTATGGGCATTATCGCGTAAAACTCTTCCATTCTTCTACAATTTCGCTCTTCCTGAAGTCAATTTTGCGTCACTGTCGGCGCAAGCACGGGCAAGAAGCAGCAACATTTTTTTGTTACGAAGTTTCATCAAACGTTTTTCTTGTTTAGGGGGAGGTTTCTTTCACTTTCTCTCTCTTGCTCTCTCCTTTCTGTTTTTGAATATGAATACCATGCTCTTCTCTGACACGATTTCGTAATCTCTTGACACGAGTCGAGGAGCACGCAGAAGTGGAACGTGGAGTGATCTCTAGATGGGACGAGCTCGCCGAGCGAAAGCGGAACACCGGGAGACGAAGGTGACGCCTGCGTTTTCGATTGTTCCACTTCTCCTTGCTTATCTCGCGGCGGCTTGCAACAAGGCGTTAAATATAGTACATGCTCAGCGAAGAAGACCCATGCTCAGAAGCCGCTCCAGGGCTATACTCATGGGCGTGCGCACAAAAGGGGGGGGGGGGGGGCAGGGGGGTGGTTGCTCCCTAGTTATCTAAAGGGAGGCGCTAATCGTGCCTCATACCTTCATTCAGTAGGACCTTTCACGGGATTTTTTATTGTGCAAAGTTATGACCACGCATGTCTTTTGACGATAATGGAGGTCGAGGATTCCTGACGTCGCATTCAAATCACTGTTTACTTCCCACGTTTCCCCCGGAAAACCCGGGATGAATAGCAGGCCTTTATGAGCAGCACATCATCGCTTTATTTTCAGTTTTGCATCCATTGCAGAGCTTGCTTCTTTTGTTTAGGGGGGAGGGGGGACTCGGCCAGAGGGTGGGGGGAGAGGGGGAAGAGGGGGGAGGGGGACTGCGGTGAAACTTGGCCAAACTTGGCGCAGCCTGAATGTTGCCAGTTCTAACATACGGGGCAGTAACATGGATCGATGATAACAAAGCAAGAGTAACGGAGAGCCGAGCTAGTTGGTAAGTATTCATTCTAAAAGACAGGGCGTGCAAACACGGACACAAGAAGCAAGTCAAGACACCACGAACTCCGACAGGACAGACGGGGCCAGAGATTATTATTAACCAGAGATTATTGCAACATAAGAGATCGCTGACCGAAGGCTCACCTTCTAATCTATCTTTACATTATCGAGAGTGTAAGCGCACGCCAAAATTCGATGGATGCGCAGCTTTGTACAGGCACAGGAATGAAGAAACGCATCTCATCATTGAGAGAGAGAGGCATGGCGTATCGATAATAGGGGTTAACGCATGCGTGAGCCAACCGTCGATTAACTTGCGTAAAGGAGAAATCAAATGCCTTAACAGTTATCTTTCACGTAGACCCCCACGTGTGCCGGATTGATAGGTTCGCCTGTTGCCTGTGCATGCGCAGATAACTTTCCGTGCTTTCTGTCTTTTCCGCCGTTGTGCCCCGTGATTAGTCGGCGTTTGTGGTGTCTTGACTTCCTTCTTGTATCCGTGTTTGCACGCCCTGTCTTTTAGAATTAACAAAGCAAATATAAAAAAGGTTGAGGACCACGCAGCGCGCAACGGAACGAAAAAAGATAGGAGAAACATTGAGAGATCGGAGGACGGCAAAATTGTTCAGAGAACAAACAGAAGTAGCTGATATTCTAGTTGAGATCAAGCGAAATAAATGGACCTGGGCTAGCCACGTAATGCGTGGGACAGACAACCGGTGGACAGTAAGAGCAACAGAATAGTTACCGAGGGATGGGAGATGCAGTCGGGGAAAGCAGAGAGTTAGATGAAGTGTGAAATTAAGAAGTTTGCAAGGATAAAATGGAATAAGCTCGCACAGGATAGGGTAAGCTGGAGATCGTTGGGAGAGGCCTTCGTCCTGCAGTGAACTAAAACAGGCTGTGACTGATGACGATGATGGCAAAGTACTAATGGTGAGCAAGAAGCGGAGCCGGGAATAATTTATTCTCTATTACTCTACCTATTGATTGCCAAAGAAGCCCATAAGGCTCCCATGATCCGTTTCCTCGGGGTCTCAATAGAGTTAATTCCCCCCCCCCTCTCTCTCTCTCTTTATCGCGTTAACGTACGTTATAAAGTGTGGTGGGAGACTTAAATAACGACCGAGACTCACACAATGCGAATTACGTAACTAGTGGGTAGTTTAAAGCTTCCAACCCATTACAAAGGGCTCAGCCATAGTTCATCTTCATCAGCCGTCGCATCAACAAAGTGCACGTAATGCCTTACAGATGGTACTTTGCTTCTCCGCAGATAGACGAATAATGTCCTGGTGGGTGCTTCCCAACTTCACAAAAATTATGATTTGTGGCGTAGTGGGTACCTTGCTAGTGTACTTGTATTAGTAGCCACAAGAGTGTTTATAACGGACTCTAGAAATGCCGCTCTTCCAGCTTTCGCTGTGATTGTGCTGCGCTTTCCGCGCAGGCCTGGCTTTCTTTTTAGGGGCGAAGCTCCTTAAGGCGGCACTCGTTCGTCCCTCGTAGCCGTAGTCGTAGTCGTAGTAGTCGTAGTGCGTAACCAGTCTTACGCTTTGACCTCCAAGGTGGTGCCGGTGGGAGAATTTTCCTGTGCGTTGTTGAACAATAAAAAATTCGCAGCGTGCGCGTTAACTAAAAGCCGAATTCTTCTGTCTCTCATTCCCCATTAGCAGCCATTGGCATGTTCCAGTAGGAAACGTTAGTAGAAGTAGAAGTGTAAGTGTTAGCTAAAAGCCGACTTCTTCTGTCTCTCATTCCCATTAGCAGCCATTGTTTACCTCCAAGGTAGTGCCTGGTGAGATTTCTCCTGTGCGTGATTAAACAATAAAAATTTTGTTCAAAACGCCGTTGATTGATGAGATAAACCAACGAAAGACGTCAGATGTTTTGTAAAAGCAAAACGAAAGAACGCCAGATGTTTCTAAAGCAAAACGAAAAGACGCCAGCTGCTTAACGAAAGACGCCAGATGTTTTCTAAAGCAATGGGTTTCTAAACAATGAAAATTCACAGCGTACATGTAAAATTAAAGTGAGCTGCAAGTCGTCATAACTCATCGAACCTTTAGTATAAACGCGCCCGATCTCACGTCGGTGATGATGTACTGGGCAGAATTCACGGAAGATTCACGGTTTACCGATGAACCTCCGCAGCTTCGCCCACTCATCATAATTCACTCCGTGGATATGCTGTGATTTTTGTATAGGTATGTAATTAAGGCCCCGAAATTAACCGACGGTCATGATTTGAATCTCAGTTGAAAATTTAGCGATATCAATTTTTACATGGAATGCAGCGACCTGCTTGAGTTGAAACTTTGAAACTTTTTCATTCCAACATTCCATCATTTGGGATGCTGAGGGCATTCAGCATCCCAAAGTGTACTCGTATTTTCTCAGTAATCGGGTATTTACTGCAAGACACTACCGGAACAGTTGCTCAGACCTGATCACTTTTTCGAGGCGATACAGAAGGCGGAAATATGTTCAGATTGCCTCCTGTTCATCGCAAACATTGTAGCACATTCAAAGAAAATAAAAAGTTGCAACTTAACGCATCCAAGAAACAATACGTAAACCGAAAAATTCTTGTTTCATTGCAATCGCCTCACATAATTAAATGGTGAAACAATTGCTGGATTTAAACTTATCTTGGAATCTGGTCAGTACGCACTTTCGCTATTCTCGCCGCCTCACAACGCATGGGCAAAATGCACCTATAAAACTACCGTAAAGTACCTGGTAGGTGCTAAAAAAAAGTCAGCATTTAACAAATAATTTTGAAAACCAATCTACGGTTCTCGCTTCAATTTTACTTTGTTACATTAAGCGGTTTTACGACTAAGTTAATCCGTAAGAGTTTCGAGAAGGCCGTGACATGCCCTATAACCAAAATAGATCACTGTTGCTGTAAGGCTGCAAGGTAGCAATGGCTTTTAGCGCATGGAAAAACTAACCGGAGCACCTAAGCAGCCACTTACAGATTAGATAGACAGTGCCACTTAGTGTAAAGAGCACTTCGCGCAAATGCAAAACTCCGCTTAGTGTATACAGATGCCACATTTGTTTATGTATCGTACTCATTTCTCTATGGAGTCTCACAGCAGCCTGGTATTTGGGCACTGCGTTAGATGCAAAAGCGAAATAATTCCGTGGTCACACTGGTAAATTTAGTGTCATTTTAAGCGGGTGCATTTACGCCCCCAGAATGTCACTTCGCCGGTGCGCTGCTACACGAGAAAGGGAAGTGCACATTGGATGAAATGGCGGAAATGGCGATGGGTACTTAAGTAGCAAAACAGATATTTGTTATTTCAGGCAATGTTTCTTAAGTAATAATGTGCTATAGCTATAGGCAGCCCTTATAATGAACTTGAGGTACAAACGCGGTGGATGCGGCCATTGCACGGCGTGTGCTGGGCATGCCCCTGGCGGCCGTCGCTGTAAACCGCCTGAGAGCGAGAATAACAAAGCAGTCTTTCTTTTTTGTATCGTATGTTTGAATGAATAATAATATTCCTAACAACGTAAACTATAGCTTAAAAAATGCTATGACCTCAGCTTCGGATAATAACTTACTTATTCTCGAGCCACTGCTACCGAGGCTAGACACTCCGTCTTGGCGAAGTGAGTTTGGCGAACGCACTCGCCGGCAAGCGCGCCTTGCAGCGAGTGTCACAAGCGTTCCCCTGTGACAGCGTGCCAATGACACTAGCGGCGCACAGGCGGCGCAGTGCCGCCAGTGCCGCTAGTGTCGTTTGCACGTTGACGCAGAAGCCTTGTGAGAACAAAGGTGGGAGAAAGTTGCGTTATGCAGCATTGATTACGCAGTTATAAAGTTTTGACGATGAACAACAAAATTTTTCTTTGCCAAATTCATTACAAATCAGTAGTACATACCAGTCAAGCTATCTTGGTAAGGCTACAGGAATGGTACATTGGTAAATGTAGTTTTCGTGTTAAGAGTCTTCAAGCATCACCTAAGCGTGCTGTCTGACGCGTGCTTCTGCTAGTAGTCGCTATATGACGTAAGTCTCTGCACACTGCCTAAAAGACCTTTCAATGCGACACGGGCTACAGTGGACGGACGGAAATCATGCCGTGAAGGCGCTCGACTTAAATTACGTGTCCTCATGGCAGTCGGTAATCGCGGCGTTTTCTTCGCTCTGGCATCTAAAGCTGCTATTTTTTGCAATTTTATTGCTAAGCTTACGCTCGTATTTCGATCGTGAAATGTTGTAAGGATGCTCTTCTGTGTATGCAATACATTAAACAAGGCTTTGTACGCAGCCTTGATTGATTGTGAAGCCGGCCTATAACTTTCCACGAAGTCACAGCACGAGATTGTGCATTCACAATATTCGAATACTTGCAACGGAACTGTGACTGCTCCCTGATATACGGTTGATATGAGAAACAAACCACTGTTTTAAATAAAAAAAGTAAGGCAAAGGGGGAAGGCGATTTAGTGTAAATATACCGCGGCTGCTCAACGTGGCCGTGATATAGTCAACCACAACGGGAAAGCGGTAAGCCGTCCCTCAAGTGAAGCGTTCCTTTTGTTATATGAACTACGTCACAGACGTTGTACAAACCGATCATTCTCGACATAAAGCTCTTGGCGGACACAAGTAACCGCGGTCGGCAATAATTCTGACGTTTGCATCGAGACATGCTTCTCGTACTGAGATGCGGCCGTAATAGCACTCCTGGGATCTCAGGTCTGCTCTTGCGTCGGGAACCACCACTATCACTCGAGCGGGCATGTTTACGTGTGTACGTTCATAAATCACGTGACACACGCAATAATGCAGAAGACGGTGACGTATAGCTGCCAGAAGAGAAGCAAATCAACAGATAACTAAGGAGAGAGCGACGCTACCAGAGATATACGCCTGGGTGCCGAGAGTCACCGCAAGACCCGGTATCGTCCCATGCATGGAGTGTGGCGTATCTTGGGAACAAGCATTTAGATCTTATCGGGAGTTTACTCAGCGGCGATCGGAGGCATGGCGCCGGCTGATTTTGCGGACCCTTCAAAGCCCATCTCGTTCAATACACGTACAGCACACACTCAGACGAAGTGCGCCCGTTCAGACCTCCAGGCTGCGTCTTGGTTCAAGACCGGGAATCCCAAGTTCTGCTGCAGGCTCGGACGTTTGCCAAGTTAAGAAAAGACTAGTTTTAACAAAATTGTGAGTTGATTTTACTGATTCGCCCCGCCACTGCCAAGCTTGCCTAAGACATCATGCCCTCGAAAAAGACCCCCAAGTTTGAATCCGTTCCGACGAAGGATCCGGCAGATGAAGACCATACAAGACATGAAACAGACCCGGATTTCATGTGCGGCATCTTCGGATGCAGACCACCGTGGCTTCAGAGATTCGCGAAGGCTTACTACTTCCTCCTCTTCTACACTCTGTTCGGAATCTTCCAAGGGGCGCTCAAGGCGTACCTCAACGGCTGCATTTCAACCCTAGAGAAGAAATTCGGCCTCACGGGCAAGACGTTCGGAGTCATACTCATTGCGGACAACATCAGCGCGCTCTTCGCCAGCCTTCTCATAGGTTACTACGCCACGAAGATCAGCCGGCCGAAGATCATCGCGTTTGGAGTTTGGATCTCCGTTCTGGGATGCTTCTGCAGCGTGCTGCCGTACCTCATCTACGGGCCGGGATTCATAGGCCAAGGAGAAGTCACGTCCGGCGCGAAGTCGGACGTCGCGTCGCGAAGTTCCAGGACGCAGCTAGCGTTCTGCGCGGAGGCAGAACGGGACGTCGTTGAGGCGGCGGCGACCACCGCGAGGGACGAGACGCCCGCCCCGACGGCCATTGTGGCCGTGTGCCTGCTATTTTTGGCCAACTTCCTGAACGGTATCGGCGGCACGGCTTTTTACATCTCAGGTGCAACGTACACAGATGACAACGTGAAAAAGAAGAACTCTCCCGTCTACTTCAGTAAGTTTGCGCAACATCTTTTCTTTCTAGCACGCAGCAACTTCTATTTCATAACGTCTACTTCCGCATGTTCAACCTATACTTACTTTTCTGCAAAGCGGAGTGTAACAGCCGGGCGAGTGTTGCTTCGAACATTCGTAACTTACTGTATAGCCGATGTTACAGCAATTGACAAGGGAAATACGTAATACTTGGCCTTAACTATAACAAGGTATTTCTTTTTTTTTTTCGCCAGTATTCGTAATGCCAGCATGATAAACGTTTGCGTGCTCAGTGTGAGACCCACAAAAGCTTTTGCTAACACGTGATACCCGGTGCGACATTGTTCTATGGAGTTATCGTTTGCGGAAGCTGTTCCACTTCGTTTTTGTTTCTTTTTTCGGTGGCGTTTCATTTATCTATATGTGTACGTATTTCCAAGGCTGGCAACGCTGCGTAAGCTTCTCCTAATGACAACGGACATGCGACTTATGTGTTTATGCGGCGCTACGCGAATATATGTAAATGCAAATGTGCAAGAGAGTCATTTCGTGTTAATCTTTTGAATGCCTTGTAGTCTCTGGTCGTAACTGAAAACGACAGTGAATATCGGTCGATTTTATTTGGCATGCATATCCCGCAAGCTTAATGTAGAGGAATGCGCTGGTAGAGTTAAAAGGCGCTTGAGCGTGCAGTCGAAAATCTGAAGATTTGTTAAGTCCTAAGAGCTTGGTTTCCAGTGGAGGCATATCCCGTGGCATGATTTTATATGTAGAGAAAATTACGATATAAAAGAAAAAAAATGCTAACATTGATGATAATACGGCCGAGTTTACTTATCAGGTATATAACAAATGACGATATAGCAGGAAAACAGTACAAGGCGTAGACAAGAGCATTTTTTGAAGAGAGGACTTTGATAACCTGCGAATGTATTCTTACGTAGGCCCAGAGATTTCTAAGAGGAGAACACTACTCTTCAAGCAGCTCTCGTCGACGCCGTGTCCAAGAACTCTATCATCCGCATGAAAGCGATTGTCAAGCGCGTCAGTCGCGCATGATATTATTTGTACACCCGATGGACCTACAAAGACCTTTATCGTGAGCGACAATCACCCTTAAGCCACAAACTGGTTATTGAAAAAAAGAATCTTGTCATTCCTGAGAGACAAGAGTATACAAGAGTATCGTGAATGCCACTAGATGGCATAGACAACCTCATTGTGGTGTTATCGCGTTAACGTGTAGATGAACAGTCGTTTATCAGCTGATTGGTTAAAAAGTAGATTGTTAACGTGTACTTAGTGTGTGCGCAATAAAACCCGCAATTGCATGGTAGCGACTGCATTTTGGAACTTGGTCAGAATTGTCAAAGTGAAATAATTATTTGTGCGTTCTTGTTATGTACAGGTTTGATCATGTCCCTGCGCTTGGTCGGGCCCATGCTGGGCTACGTGTCGGCGTCTGTTTGCCTCAGCATCTACGAGTCGCCATTCGGTAAGGAAGTGTGAGCAATTATTTCTCGCAATGAGTTCATGTAGCACTTGCTCAATGCGAGACGTTGCAGCGTAGTTTTCTGACAAAGGAATAGCTTTGCCGCTGGTGTTCGCCGAATTTCACCGCTTCGTAATGCAATAATAATAATAATAATAGTAATAATAATAATAATAATAATAATAATATCTGGGGTTTAACGTCACAGAACCACGATATGATTATGAGAGACGCCGTAGTGGAGGGCTCCGCAAATTTCGACCACCTGGGGTTCTTTAACGTACAGCTAAATCTAAGTACACGGGCCTCAAACATTTTCGCCTCCATCGAAAATGCAGCCGCCGCGGCCGGGATTCGATCCCGCGACCTTCGGGTCAGCAGTCGAGCGCCATAACCACAAGACCACCGGGGCGGGGCGAATGACTGGGCATGTTGATTTAGCATGTTCTGAGGCGAAAGGTGGGAAGACGACGACGAAAAAGGCGCCCTGTATGTTGGCGATCTGCCTTTCGTCGTATTCGCACCTTAGAACACTTAGAAGACGGGCAGACTAAGTGCATCAGTGGAAAAAATTACATTTAATTTAAACTAAGAAGAATTAGGGTTCAAGCCTACGGTACTTACGTAGCTTACTGACAGAAGATTGAGAAAAATGAAACAAAACTGACCTTAAAACCAAGTTTTATTGAAATGAGCCAAGAACAACAGTGAAAAAACCGAAACTTGAAAAATCAATTGACTTCAAACAGCGCGAAAGTGAAATTTCATAAGCTGATTATACAATCAAGAAAATAGACTCGGAATGCTGTACAGTATGCATTAAGTGTCACGAGGTATATAACGGTCCTACCGCGTGATCACTATGTGGCGCACAATTTAGAAAGAGAGAGTCGCGAAAGCGGTACAGTGCCACTCATTTTTACTTAATTGTGAAACGCAACAGAATTCTGAAACTTGAAAAAAGAAAGAAAAGCTTGTGAACAAATATGTAGAATATAAGTGTACGTGTACGAAGCACCGTTGCCATGCGGCCGATGTTACAATTGACGCCCGGGTGTAAGAATGAGCGCCCGCTCGACCATGTGAACCAATTTGGGCAGTCAGCGTAGGCATTGCTGTTTCTTAACTGAATATTACAAATATGCCGTGTCTGAAAAGGAAGGAAGACTTGAGGAATTCATATAATTGTGGAAAGGTGACACAACAAGAATACTTGCAAGCGTGCAGTCGATAAGCATGCATGGGAATGAGCTATAGCGGGGGTCTCAAGCTCACCTCAGCTAGCGGGCTGCAGCCACGAAATTTTAATCGTGCTAGGGCCGGGACAGAAAAGAACTTAGGAGCAAAGGGGTGGGGTTGAACGAAACGTCAGCTAACTTTGCCATCTGACTGATGTCCCTTCCCACTCTGATATAAGGGTCATTTCTGACAAGGATTGAGTCAAGTTTCACTCAAGGGCTAAGGAGTAGCCGGCGCCATAATTGTGCGCCAACATCTCCTTATATATCATATCAATAAAAAAAAAAGGGATTGAGTCTTAGGACACGAGAACCATCGATACTGGTCTCCTGATTGAAATCTGGACGCCGGTTCTAATATGAGAGTTTTTGTTGCGTGGTTACATTTCAACACCTTGTGACTGCATGGGGTGCATCACGAAAAATATGGGACAAATGCAAGCAAGCTTGCGTTCCGCGTGTTTGAGACCTTTGAGCTGTCGTATATACATATGGTTGTCCCTGACGTTGTTGTTATAGGCACGTGTTTGATAGGCGATAATGAGTATTACCTTCTTGTAGAAGGTGAGCTTCATATCGGTTAACAGAGTTTACACGTGCATAAAAATTCTCGTGTTTTATGTGCCAAAACCACGATATGATTATGAGGCTCGTCGTAGTGAATTACTATACTGATCAATTTCTACCACACGGGGTTCTCTGGCGTGCGTCTAAATATAAGTACAGGCGTGCTTTTGCCTTTCGCCCTCATCGATTACCGTGGGCGGTAATCGAACCCGCGTCCTCGAGATTAGCAGTCGAACGCTTCGGTCGCTAAGCTCCCACGGCGGGTGGTTTCGCAAAGCGACCACATATATGTAGCAATTTGCGCCGATGTCCATTGCTTCGTTTGTTGGCGCCATAGCGTTAAAGAGATCGTTTCGCAGAAATTCCCGTGTCGGCGTCAGCGTCAGCGTCGTTGGTTGTCAGCGAAAAGTCATCATCTTGTCCGTGAGCGAAAGCTCGATGTAGATGCAAATAAATAAATAATAAAAAACTTTGGATCCATAAGGAGGTGTTCTCCCACAGAGCCACGCCATTGCTTGGAACTACTTCAGAAAAAAAAAAAACCTATACGAATGTCATGTAATGCATGCAATATTGCGTGGCAGAGGCGTAGAATCGCGCCAGGCGTACGAGTGAATTGCACATCGAGTGAAGGGTTTAAAGGCATATTTAATCATCATCAGCAACAAAAAGCATCAACAAAGTGAGCAGCTGTGTAGGTTCGCGTGTTGCCTTACGGAAGCGTGGTGTATACTTCACTGATTCACAAAAGGAAGAATTATGGTGCAGTGGGCACTTCGCAACTGTAGTTGCAGTAGGTATTGTAGGATTGTTTGAAATGGCTAATGTTACGCGTACAGACGTTCCTTTCTTTGCGGCTCGGTTGAGGCATGCACCGAGAACCGAAGCGAGGCTAGCAATTGAGAAGGCGATGCGCACGGGGCCTGATTACGCTATCGCGTTCTATTCTTGAAAGGGAAGCTCAAGCGTCCTCTAAAATTTTCGCATACTGTGTATCAACTTTCTATGAAGGATTGATAACAACAAACTTGAGGTACCAAAATCATTCACTGCCAACATTTCCTTGTTTCTAATATTGCAATGCCTGTTAAACTCATAAAACAGAGAAACCCGGAATCAGCCGCAAGCACCCGAACTGGCTCGGCGCCTGGTGGTTGGGGTTCGTCATCTGGGGTGGTGCCATGGCGGTGATGTCGCTGCCAATGTCCCTGTTTCCCAAGCACATTCGGAGGAGTTCTGTGTACGCCAGCACCGAGGAGAAGAAGAGCAATCCCAAGTCTCTGGGCGAGAAGATCACCAGCGATGCGCGAGGTGAGAGCGCTTTCCAGGTCCGAAACGTCACTCGACTTTTCTTTTTCGGTCTACTCGTGCAACCACCCTTGTAAGAAATATTAACGTAAAATATAAAGAAATTAACAGCTTTGGAGAATAAAGTGACACTTTCAACACAAACGAACGCTACCGATGCCTACTTTTCCTGCAGAGTTCAAGACTGCCGTGAGCCGCCTTACCAAGAACCCCGTATTGATGTGGAAAATGGCAACGCTTATTTTCATCATCAACGCGATCGGTGGTTACGTCAGCATGTTCCCCAAGTACGTCGAGAACCAGTACCGAGTTTCGGCATCAAAGGCGAGCCTCTTCACAGGTAAGCATGTTATCGTGTGTCGTCCATTGTTCGGTAAAGCTCGCCATCGAAAGACTAGTTCGCTGAAAAAAAAATACTTGTGTTAAGAAGCCTAAGCATGATGGCATCACGTTCTTCATTCATGTTGTTTAACGAAGATGGCATAAAGCCTACCTCTCTGCGTCTGAGACGCTTCAGATTGGTCACAGATTTCAATAGTTTCACACGAGTAACTGTGTGAAGGAGCCGGACATCATGCTGTGGAAAAATGCTTGTACATCGTGCTGCATGTCGCTAGAAGGACGTTATGAGTCTATCCTGACCTCACTCCTGTGTGCTGAGACCATATACAGGAAATACATGTATAGTTGCCACGGTCAAGAGATGAAGCCTAAACACACTTTTCTAAAGATGCGTTGACAAAGAACAGTGGAGGGAGGGGGCTGGTTGCATCTAATATAATTTATCAGAATGTCGAGATGATCATAAATGTAAGAAAGGATGAGCCCGCAGCCGGGAATCTTATAAGAATCATTGCGGCCGTAAAAGCTTTGCGGTCGGTACATACGCGTCCAATGTGCACGTTTCTTGTTTTTTTTTGTTTTTTTTTATGCTTCCCATACAAACCGGAAGAGTATCAAGGTTTAGATAAGTGATCTACTCGGCAGATCTAAGTTATCGCTTGAGATCTTTTCGCTTGAATAACCTTTTAATTAAACTGTACTGCTCCTAGATTGGCTGGCTCTTTCTTACAGAAAGTCTCGCTTGCAAAAAAAGAAAAAAAAAGCACGAAATAACACAATACTATTGTGCAGGACCCACGAAGGTACTGGCAATGATGGTCGGCCTCTTTCTCGGAGGAATGATCATTCGCTTCTGGAAGCCACGTGCGCGCACAATAGGACTGCTGGGAGCCTTCGCGGACTTCATCAACATTTCCTTCCTCTTCGCTGGCATTTTCCTCGGCTGCTCCGGCTGGCAATTGGCGGGCACACATGTCGATACTGACGGCAGGTACACAGCTTTCAAATTAGTATGCTAGTCTGCTATGCCTATCCAAGTGAAACTGTATGTTTGTTGATTCTATACAACAATTCCCCTGCAAAGTTTCTTTTTTGTAGCATGCACTTGTCTTGCCATACTTATACGCACGCAGACTGTCTCTGAGTAATCCGTGCAACGAGCACTGCGACTGCCCCACTGGACGCTTCCAGCCCATCTGCCACGTCGATCAACTGGCCACATACTTCTCTCCTTGCGCGGCAGGGTGCCTCGACAGAGGAAACGTACGTTGCCTTTGCTAGTCTATAAAACTTTCCTGGAAAGTAGATCAATCAATCAATCAATCAATCAATCAATCAATCAATCAATCAATCAATCAATCAATCAATCAATCAATCAATCAATCAATCAATCAATCAATCAATCAATCAATCAATCAATCAATCATTTTCTTTCCACACTGAAAAAAAGAGAAGGCAGGAATACAAGCTACGTTTAGTGCAAACTTTTCTCAGCAATGACAAGGCTTTCTTAACAAACTGTGTGACCCTCTCGGTTGTTGAAGCGACAAAGCAAAATGGAGCCATCGACGCGCTAGGCGTAATCGGGTGTAGTGGAACGAGTAGCTAGTGCGTGAGCGGTTATAGAAGGTCTTCAACGAATACAAACAAATGCCTTGTCACGCCCCGTTTGATCAAAAGCAGTTGAATAGCGTAGCGGAAATGTTATCTTAAAAAGTTGTAAACATCCCACAAACTTCTCGCCGACGACCTTGTTCTCGCCCGTAGGTCTCGGCGATACGTTAAATACTTGTAAGTCTGACACCAGTTCCTTGTTTATGTGTTGTGTACTCGTGAAGCGTTTCGGAATGGAAACAGCGCGATTTTTTTTTTTCACACGGGACAAAAGTAAACGACACGGACAAGCGCCGACATTCAACTCATTGAGTGTCAGCGCTTGTTCGTGTCGTTTACTTTTGTCCCGTGCGAAAAAATCGCGTTGTTTCCATTCAAAAATGCAAAACCAACCAGCCAAAAGTTTCACTTCACTCGTGAAGCTTTTTCAATAATGTCGCGCGCCGTGTTGCAGGGATCCATGGAGTGTTCCTGCATAACGGAAGCCGTGGGCGCCGACGCTGCGCTATCGAAAATGACTAACGGGTTTTGTGACTTTCCCTGCCAAAATCTCTTCATTCTCGTGTTCATCATCAGCTTGGGAAAGCTGATATCGCAACTCTCTCGGGTAGGATCGACGCTCATCACCCTCAGGTATTTTTCTGCCATTTGTTCGATGTTCGTGTTCCGCGGTGATAGCGCAGTGTTAATTAGCAAGGCTATTAGTTCTGGAACCGAAAGCGCTTTGATGGTATATTTGTTGTGCCGCAACCTGGACGCGTGTCAGGTGCGGGCTTTGAGTTGACGTCGAGTGGAAGAAAAGAAAAAAATCAGGCCCTCGTTGGCTAACTTCACCCCAACGAAACTGACCATTCTAAAAGAAGATGTGCCTGAAAATAGCGTGAATGTCACAACTCCTTGCTGGCAGGGTATACGCATATGTAACATATAAATGCGCTTGAGAAATGTAGATTTAAGAACACATATTTTGACTTGGAGACCGCTGTCTATAGACATCTACGCAAAGAAAAGAACCGCTGTACAAGAGTGAATATTTACATGCAACTCTGTTCGATATGTACTCAATTGTTCGGTTAATTACTTGCGTCCAGGGAAGCAATTTATGGTGCTTGCTTTTCCCAGGAGTGACTGAGGCACAACACAATGGCAAAAATAAAGTGTTCCGCACTCGCTGTCGTGGATACGAGCGGCGCTTGGTAACACGCCCAGATTTACATGCACATAAATATCCAATAAAGTGGACGGTAGGATGACCGCCGATGTAGTTCAATTGGTAAAGCATAGGACACGTTATCGAAGGTTGTAGGTTCGGCCTCTACTACCGGTAAGTTTTCTTTTAGTCCAGTTTGTTTTCTTTACATTTATATCGTCATTACCACATTACAGCCAGTTAAAGGCTACAAATAATGTCCCTATACTTTCCTTGGCACCGTAGTCCGTTGGTTTCTTTAGGTTGCTTATCAAAAGGAATGTGCGTTAAAATACTCGTACTTTATGACAATGTTGAGGGCGAAGATTGTGGGAGCCTGGCAAATTTCACCACTGACAACATTAGGAGCTGACAGGATAGTAGTTTGACGCAGTGCGCATGTAGATATTTTTGCAGAATATGTTTTGCAAAATTAGTGTACTTAAGAAATGTGGATGCTCTGTCCGAATAGCAACTATCTTGCTTTTCAAATCCTTCTGGAAGGTTCACCACAGCGGATATTAAGAATCTGACGTCATTTTTTTACCCTTGTAATGCAGGTGTGTTGATCCAGCAGACAAGGGAATAGCAGTTGGAATGCTCGCCGGGTGCTTAAACTTTCTCGGTAAGAATGGCTACATTTCGCACTTTCTAGCCTCTAGGTGTATTGCCAACTATTAATTCTTGTAAAATTGAAATAATATTCATTATCCCACAATAAAAGCTTTCTTCCGTACCATGTTCAGAACTTTACTATTTTTGGGCAAGATGTATCAACAATGCTAAGTTAACACGGTGCTTTGTCCTGTGTTGCGCTGTTCAAAATTTTAAAGTTTGGCAAACTCAGAATAGACATCGTTGTTTGCATTGTTAGCAGGATTGTTTTCATGGTTTACAAAACCTAAGTTTTCAGTTTGCATTATGCTGACCTACATGAGCAAAATTTGAGTTATTTGCTGATTCCGACACACCCGAATAAGTTAATCCAGGATCCCAAACTTTCACGATTTACAAAAAAAAAGAAATCGTGACAAGAACACTGCCTGTTTACGAAGGTATATGTGCTGTGCATGCAGCCTTCAGTTTTTTTTTCAATTGTAAAGAAATTGTAAATAAACAGTTACGTTTAATAACAAGGCTAGGAATTCCATTCTACGTGCGCCTTTTCACTTTTTCAATGACTGCTTCGCCTGTGAGCAACTCATTGATATATTTTGTTGATTCGAATCTTGTATCCTTGAGAACATTTGGAAAACAGAAGCCTGATAAATGCTTGTCCCAAGCTCGTTCGAGTGAATGATCCTGCCTAAAGCAGCAAATACACAATACAAGAGCGTTTAAGATACACGATCACATGACAGCAAATCGTACAGCTGCCTATCTTGGTGAGAAGATGTCTTGAGAAGATGTCCTGCATGATCAGTGCTCAGTGCCGAATTGTGATTTTCCATACGGGCAGATTAAATAACGCTATACAGCCGCTGCTTGTCCGACTGGCACAACAGATCATCCACACCGCAGTATAGCAGCAGGAAGCCTGAAGGAGCGAACGACCAAGCGCGTCTATTCTTGTATCTGTCTAGGTTCCTAGATAAAACATGCCTTATCAACGGGCAACCCGATAACCATTTACTGCAGCGTCTCCTCACGTCACTATTACGTCAGAACGCCTGTGCTATTGCGCATTTGCGACAGGATAATTACGCTCTCGCGCCTTGAAGAGAGGTGCTATAAATGGAGGACGGTGGCGATGTCTCGAACATTTAACTGCGGACAGCGCGCGCACAACTACAGCATAGCAGAAAGCAGAGTGTAGGAGCGAACTATCAAACGCGTCTACTTTTCATCGCGCTTGATATGAAATGTCTGGGAGACTTATTAAGCAATTGAGAAACGTTAAACTTACCAAAACGGCTCAGGAAGCCATTAAAGATTATAAGTTGGTGTACATTCGGGATCCAAACATAGCTATCCGAGCCACATTCCTCGAAAAGTCATATTTACCCACTTTCAAGCCTATGTGTGTCTTGAGCCGAGACAAAGAATTGCAAAGAGACGTGGAAAAAAAATAATAATAACCACCGCGAGTAGCCGCAGCATCCTTCGCATTAAAACGCCAGTTTTTTTCCACGAAAGACAGGAGACAGACTTACGTATGCAGCATATCGTTGATTCCCTCCCTTTTCACCCCATCATTCCCATTCCTTTCTTCACACGTAGGATAGCAAACAAGAAAAAGCCTATTTAACCTCACTTCCTTTCGTGCATTTATCCCTTCATTTCTGTCTTTGTGCCTCAAGGTGCGGAGATGGCCGAAGTTGTATTGACCGCACAGTACAACAAATTGTATTAAGCATTTGTTGGTGTGGTCAAAGAAAAGGTGTCAGTGCAACGTGCTTGTGTACAGGCGTTAAAAGAAGCCGCAGCAAAGTGCGTAAAACTTGCGTTTAATACAATAACTACACTTACGAATGAATTAGGTTATATCTGTAACGGATATATCTTAAGAGAGGAAAATATACTCTATTATTTAGTACGTGTAGCATTACATCTATCTCACAAGCGTCGTTTTTTTCTACTCACCTACGTTTCCAACGCAATTTAAAAGAGCATCCTCCCGTTTCAGGAGCCATTCCATACCCGCTCATCTACACTGCCATATTTGACGCCACCTGCCTCGTGTGGGAAGACCGGGGCGGGCACCGGGGCAACTGCTCGTTCTACGACGTCGACAAGCTGCGAGTCGCCTACCACGCCGTCACCATCATCTTCATGACGCTCGGACTGGTGTGCCAACTCATCATGTCGTACTACGCCAAGCGCGTAACCAACATGTACGGCGAAGACGAAGTTCGCCTAGAAGACGCGTCGTCCAAGCCCTCGGAAAACGGCGCCTTCGAACTGAACGGCGTCAACGGCGTCCACGCGGGCAAGACGACGTCGAGTAGCGCCTGAGACACGAGACGCCCGTTTCCCTTTCAATTTTGTGAAAGACGGGAACGACTGGAGTTCTACGTGAAATGGTCCGCACGCGCTGATGTAATCGCGTATAGCGAGACTTGGTACCGGTGGTTTACGCATTTACTCAGGCTGTAGGGTGGCATCGTCGTAAGTACCACTCCCGGCGACAGAAGTGTATCGGGCATGAGCATCACGGCAAACGCGCATTTCTGCTCTGTTAATGCTTGACGACTCTCACTTAAAGGGCCCCTAAACCAGTCGGAGTTGAAACACGAGAACTTGGTTTCTCGCCTTCATTACCCTTATTACAAGCGTTATCTCCTACTCTCTGCTTATTTCTTCATAAAACACTTGAACAATGTCAGTACTAAGCGTTGAGACTATCAGGATCTCGCGTTTTTCGGCTGCACGCTGTTATGTCCGCTTGCGCAGTCGAAAGTGCACAAAACGAGGTCAAAGTTGATCGCGCATGATAGTCATACGAGTCAAGGCAGAACGGGCGTGTGACTGCATGCTAAAGCAGGAGAGGAGAGAATTCACAATTGACATCCCTCGTACATGGACTAATCAAGAGTTTATTTCCTCGCGACGTCACGTGAACAGACTGCTGGCGTCGCGTACTGTTCCGAAAAGACAGCAAACGCCGGGAGAGAACAACAGGCTCGTTCTTTGTATTTTCGGAGGTTATTTGGGGGCCCTTTAACGAACAACTTTGTATAGGTCGCCAGAGCTGCTACAGTCTGGAACTTTTTTTAATTAGAACCTAGCGTCGGAGATAGAGTGGAAACGCAGCCTTTTTTTTTTTTTTTGCGAACTTAGTGTCCCGTAGAAATTTTGTCGCCGCACGTAAACGTTGCCCCTCGCGAGAAGTACGCGGTGTAAAAGCCATTACTATGTACTTGAAGCGAACACTGTAACTGTTCATAGTCAAATACAGAGTCATCATCAAGTGGTACTTAAGCCACATCATCGCGTTGTCTGTTACCAAATGTAGTGCTACATTGCTACCACGATGTCGTAATACGTTAGTAGCCTTGACTAGCCTAATCACCTTAACGGTCAGGCTACGCACTGCATGGTCGCGATAAGTATTATAACAGCAATAAATATATTTTTCGATGTTAACACTGAATTCAGCGCAACTGTCGGTGCCCATCGTGCTTCTTTCACATCAGCGTAGTCGCTTGTGGCTACGTCGTTTCCTCCACAGTGTGCAACCCATCCACAAGTGAACGTCACCATTCCAGGTAATGGAATGGAAAAACTTTATTTAGGTCCTTCGGGGCGTGAACCAGTCGGGCGTGAACTAGCGGGCCGCTCCCACGTCGGGACAGATAGGCCTAGCCTCTCCGCTATGTTGCAGGCCCGTTGGACTGCCCATAGTTGCGCTTCCAAATTCGGATTGCGCAGCGCAGCACCCCACTTGGACGACGTAACGTCTTCGTCAGCCCGTAACGCAGGCCACCGCCAGAACGTGTGTTCTAATAATAATATCTGGGGTTTAACGTCCCAAAACCACGCTATGATTATGAGAGACGCCGTAGTGGAGGGCTCCGGAAATTTTGACCACCTGGGGTTCTTTAACGTGCACCTAAATCTAAGTACACGGGCCTCAAACATTCTCGCCTCCATCGAAAATGCAGCCGCCGCGGCCGGGATTCGATCCCGCGACCTTCGGGTCAGCAGTCGAGCGCCATAACAGAACGTGTGTTCTACGCTGGCGGAGTCTGAGCAAAGCACGTCTGAATTTCGGGATAGATCCTGTGCAAGGGTGCGGGGCTAGGGTATGCCCCGACCTGTAGGAGTCGGGGCGTCGATGCCTGACGACAATTCCAGGGCTTCCAAAAATATTGTGTCTAACTGTTGTACGCACAGAAAGAGCGCTGCTTACTACTCGTGGGAGGAATACAACGAATGCGCCCACGCGGATACTGATTGCACAACCTCTATCAGCCAATTACAGTGGTACTGTAGTTATAACAAACAAGAATAGCTCAGCGGTTTAACACTTTGCGCGCTGCAACGCCTACGATTGCAGTACTTGCTGCTGTCTGCATTGCACATGAGATGCTGTACCCTCGAGGAGAGTCCTGAAATATACAGGCAGTCTTCAGCTACTCAAAGCTGCCACTGCAATCTTTCCAGTCGTTTCTCCTACGGGGAACACACGACCATTTGACGTGGAAGATCACATAACTTAACAATCACTTGGAAGAAAAAGGAAACGGTATTTTTTTGTTCGTTACCCGTCCGTTGCGGGTTGACTGGAAATGATAAAGGAGACAAGGTCACCCAAACGTCACATGATGACCATTACGCCCTGATGTCTCTCACGAGGATAACTACTGTGAAGCTGATTTCCTTCTGGCAGACACACCCACTTTGTTTGAATTATTTACTGCATGCGTAAGGCACATAAGGCCGAACAGAGCTCTCCTTCGTTGCAACTCGTGGCTTCGCTTGTACTACACTAATTCTAGGCATGACCACTAGCAGTATCTTTGAGGAATGTCTTCCTGTAGTGAGTCATTTGAGAACTTTCGCTTATGTGCCAAACGTCAGTGGGTCCTTGTGCAGTTGGTGGATGCTCGTGCTGTCTAATGGAAACGGCGTCACACACCCCAAGTACCCAACCCATCTGGCGCCCCTTGATTGTATTGCCGAGCGGCTCATACCACCTAGATTGGCGCTATGCACGTAAGAGATCTCGTGCGAGACGCCATTGGCAACTCCGGTATCGTTATCCAGGCTGTTCTCTCGTCAAAGCTGCGCAGAACGGTATCCATCATGCGCTCAAAGCCGCGGACGCATCACGAAGTCCAAACTGCATGTCATTGAAATCGTACTAGCCGTCGGACGTGACAATGGATGTCTTCGGTCGAGCGTCATCAGCCATGGGTACTTTCCAGTACCTTGAGCGCAAATCGAGTGATGGAAAGAATTCTGCTCCTTGCAGGCTGTCAGTCACGTCGTCTATTCGCGGTAGTGGATAAACGTCCTTACGAGTGGTCCGGTTGAGTCGTCGGTATAGTACACACAGAACCGTCCTTCTTCGCAACAAGAATGAAAGGAGACGCCCAGAGGCTCTTTGAGGGTCGAATAACATTGCGTCGAAGCATGTCGTCGACTTGCTCATTAATTACACGACGTTCTGCGGGAGATACTTTATATGGACATTGCCACAGTGGCGGTTAGGCGCCAGTGTCGATGTGATGCGTAAAAGCGGGCGTGCGGCTGAGAGAAATTTGGGCGACATCGAAAGAAGAACGAAATTCTTCCAACAGGCACAGAAGCTGGGAGCGCTGGACCGGCGCAAGGTTGTCCGCAATGGAAGAACCAAATACATCAGCGGGTGACGAATCAGGCGTGGAAGCAGCACTGAGCGCACTAGGTGGAACTCAGTGCGTGTCGTCGGGTGCGTCTATAACTTGCGCGTCTTCCAGGGGTTCCACTCTGCGGAGACATTCCCCTCGCAACAACGTACCAATGTATGGGGATGAGTTGCTAATAAAAATATCGGTGCTGCCCAGAGTGACTCACACGGTCGCATAAGGCACCATCAAGCCTTTCCTATTGCAAACGTGTAACCAGGTGGCGAAAGGAGTGCATTTACAGTAGCCGGAAGTGCTGTGCCCTGAAAACAGCTTCGATCGATGCCCTGGAACTTCTATCCCGTGCACTGCCATCTACCATGCCTCAAGACGCCGCCCAACAAACGCCTCCTCTCGCACCGACCGCATGTTCCGGTGTCCCTCGTCTCCGCGACCCACTTGTCATCACTGGCGCGGATGCACCGACGTGGAGGACTGGCTCGCGATTTACGAGCGCGTGAGCGTACCCAATAAATGGGACGAGGCAGGAAAACTGAACAACTTGGTCTTCTCCCTCGTGGGTGTGGCAAGCGTGTGGTACAACAACCACGCATCCGATTTTCCGACGTCTGCCGTACGCAAACTGCAAGCAGAACAGCGTTTACGTGAACGAGCTCAGCAGGCCAGTGAATCTTACCCAAGTTACATAGAAGATGTCCTCGACTTGTGCAAAAAAGCCAGTGCGACCATGTTCGAGTCTGATAAGATTAGAAATGTTATGAAAGACATTGACTACAATGCCTTCACCATACTGCTCGCCAAAAACACTCTGACTGTGGCAGAGGTAGTAACGCTGAGCCAAAGCTACGAGGAGCTGCGCCTGCAGTGGTCGACGACCCGTCGCCCTACATCACGCGACGCCAATCTCGCTGGCTTGTCAGCCATTTCTGAGCACTCCGCGTTTGTCGCAGAAGTCAAGACATTCGTGCGCAAGGAAATTACACGCCAGTTCTCTCTGTTGGCTTTTGCTCACCCGCAGCATGTTCAACAGCCGTCAACCACGCTTCTGCATCCCCTCCATCGTGCGATTGAGAAGGAAATCGCGGAGGTCATGCTTGAACACCCAGCACCTACATCAATTGTAAAGGCGTTCATTGAATGCTGGCGTAAGAGTCGACCGGTAGCTTGATCGACGGCTCAATTCACGGACCCTAAGAGCGAGCGGCGTCCGCAAGCAATGCGCGGTAGACACAGACCGACTAGATGTCACTGGAGAGGGTGACCCGCCATAGCATTCGTTCCTCTTCGCTACACAGCATAAAACTGCCAACGGAACGAGCATCTGACATAGTTCGGCAGCGGTGCACTACAAAACAACACGTAAATATTGCTTTGGCTACTTGCAATTTGCGACCAGAAGCCACCAGCTGCTACCGCACCTATTGTCGTCTGCAGTGCCACGTGTGTCTGGACCGCAAGTGAGAGGACGTCACGTGGCCAGATCTACCCTTCCGCTACTGCGCAAGGGACGGGCGAGAGAACACAAGTGATAGGACGTTACCACGTGGCCGGATTAACTCTTCTGCGGCTACACAGCGGCTGGGCGAGCGACAAATCACAGCATAAAACTGACAACGGAACGAGCATCTGACACCGTCAGGCAGCGCTGCACTACAGAGCAACGCCTAAATACTGCCTATGCTTCTTGCAGGTCAGAATTAAATTCTTTCTAAGCCACTAAATCATAGAATCTGTGCACTGCTGCCGAACCTGTCAGCTTTCTTGTACTTCTTTGATTCGTGTTTGGTTGGGTTCCCTGTGTTTTTGTAATCTCTAGGGAGGCTAAGCCCATTGAAGAATTGAGACGGGAACTCAGGGCAGACTTGAGAAGTATAAAAAAATAAATTTCAAGAAGTCGCTGAGCTGAAAACGTAAATACAGCAGGTCCCCAAATGAAACCAGGATCTTCACGCTGAGAATTCCAAGCGGTGATGCAGAATTGAGGAAGCGGAACCATATCAATGCTTCAAATAACATTGAGGTAAAGGGCATTCCACTTGAAGTCGAACCATTAACCATAGTGACGCAAATGGGTAGTTGATTAAGCATGAGGTCTCGGAGGCCAACATTGGCATCTGCCACCAAGTGCTTACTGCTAGACACGATTAGGCAAATATTATTGTTCGGTTTGTCCGCAGAGCCAGGAGGAATACCTTTCTTAGCAAAGCTAAAAGAGCAAAAAAATAGACGCAGGAGCACAGGATTTTCAATCATCCTCAAAAGAGTTCGTAATCGAACACCTCAGTGATATGGTAAACGCCTTCTCAGTGCCACCGTAGAGAGGGAGAAAGAATTGCGATGGCGGTTCGTGTGGACGGCTGTCGGCAAGGTGTTTGTACGTGAGGATGAAAACTCACCAGTTGATCGAATCGCCGGTATAGAAGATGTTGAAAAAATGACCGTGTGAGTGTCATGGCCTTTTTTAAAGACGATAGTCTTTCTTGGGATACTTGAAAGCAGAAATGTTGGTCTGTCTGTCTGTCTGTCTGTCTGTCTTTCTGTCTGCCACACGATTCAGGCACCCGGCCAAAGTTTAAGCACTTGCTGAACGCCCAGCCATCTTGAACTGGTAGCTGCGTTCATACTTATGAACATTGTCGATCAAAAAGCAAATATTACGCATATCTGAGGCGCAAATCAATATGTAAGCATTAGGTGGTGTGTTCCTTTACTAGAAAACGCATAGATACTTAATTGTAAAGACCCTAGTGTTTCTTAGGCTGTGCTGAAAATGCGACGCTATGCACGAAAAAGCCCTCTGCCGACGATATGATGCTGCCAGCTGGCAGTGACCCTGGGTTCTTCACAAGCTCATGTAACCCGACGCCACTGCCAGATGGCGTCCATATCTCACGCAGCACCTCAAATAATGCGGTAAAATGAAATCTGTTCAAACAAACCTCCATTGCATTTATCATATATACCAGGACGGAAATGGTACGAGAACAGCATCACGGGTGGCCGCGGATGACACCAGGACTCATGTAGTACGGCCGGCAGAAGACTATCGTCTTTCGACATTTGCAGCGAAGCACGCAGATATGCGGCCAATTTTTTTCTTCTCTTTTTTATTTTGTAAGTGCAGTTAGTTTCATCCCATGCACTGTACATATTACGATATTCCACCGTTTAATACATTAGTTTATAATAGCAAACTACTTAAAATTTTCTACCTTTACGTGCGGAGCATTAAAAACAGTGAGGTCGAAATGAATTGCCTGTTCGGGTCAACCATGCACAATTTTGACATCTCATTGCACTGTGAAACATGTCTTTCTGTGAATGATAACCCCTCTCTCTGTAAAAATTACGAATATCATGCTATAGTAAGAACAAAATGCAGATGAGGTGGTGCGGCATTCTATCTTAAACAGTGCCTTGTACATGACGTAGCTCCAGAATTTTCTCTTGTAACGAATAATGTAGAAAGTATAATGGTACGCTTAGAATGTGTCCCAGTCGCGCTTATATATCGTCCTTCGTTGGGAAACAAACTAACGTTCTTTAATTTCTTGGAACAGGTTCTAAATTTCCTGAGTCAATCGTCTTCCCCCTTTCTTATAATGGGTGATGTAAACATAAATATGTTGTTGGACGACATATCATCTTGACAGCTTTCTAGCTTAATTAATTTGTTCATGCGCTTAAACGTAATTTCGGAACTCACAAGGGTCACTGTACAAACTGCTACCTACATTACTTGACATATGTATAACCAATATACAACCAACTGACTGCGCTGCGAGACTGCTATTCACTGAGATAAGCAATCATCTGCCTTTATTCTGCTTCATTCCTGACATGAATAAGCGAGGGGAAGGGAGAAGGGAAGCACTGACACGTAGTTTTGATGCAGCAGCATTGTAAAAACTTCGTTCCTTGATCCCAACAACAGATTGCTCATGTGTGTTCGAAAAGCTAGACCCAAATGCGGCATACGAGTTGTTCTTTAACAAAATGATCATGTGTTACGACAAAGAGAGGGAGGGGAGGAAAAAGGAGGAAGGAAAGGCAGGAAAATCAACTAGACGGGCTTCCGGTTTGCTATCCTACGCTCGGGAAAGGGGATTAAGGGATAAAAAGATAGAAAGAAGTGAGCATACCAAAAATTCGAGTGAGCTTAAACAACACTGCTGCGTTTCATAGTACTGGACGCAGCATCTCAGGCATATCACGTTCCACTGTAAATAGTCGGTTCATGGTGCCTGCTGAAGGCTTGCAAGTACTGGACATAGAACGTTCAGTGCCTGTTGTACAGAGTGAGCGTATGGTGGTTGTTTCAGCTTGCCGATGAACACGCGAAATGTGTCTAATAGTGACTGAAGCACTATGATCATTGGTTTGTCTTCTTCTGACAACTTGTCTGTAGGAGATTCTGTTGTATAAGCATTCCCGTTAAAATCATGCTATCTAAGGAACAGGAAGATACGCAAACCTTGGATGAATGCTCATTCGTTAAAAATGATAACAAGAAAGAACAAAATGTATCACCTGTTTGCAAAGTGCAGAAGTGCTCAACTGTTTACAGATTTCAAAAAATTTAGAAATTAGGTCATTGCTTATCTAAAGCCGTCAGAAATTAAGTACTACGAACAATTATTTTATCCAATAAAAAATAACAGCAGGAAAGTTTGGAATGAAGTTAGAGATATCATTTTTACGAAAAGGCAGAACACTAACATAGACATGAAGACAGCCACAGGCGTGTTGACAGGTACAGAAGCAGCAGCTGCCTTGAATGAATATTTTGTTTCCAGTGCCCAGTATCCTGACAAGGAGGAACACATGACCACACCTATCGTGAACAACTTCAGCGTATCTGGCTCAATGATACGTATACCTGTTACTCCTGCCAAAGTTGCGCAACTACTCAAAGCGAAGAACAATGTCTCTGAGGGTCGTAATGATGTTAAACCAGTACCAATGAAATATGCCGCGGATATGGTCGCACCTGTTATAGTCATATTAAAAACAGAATGTTTGTAAGTGGCACTTTTACAGATGTCCTAAAAATACTCCGAGTATGCCCTATTTTTTAAAAAGGAAGGGATGAACACTTAACGACAAATTGCCAGTCTTAACCAAGGTATTTAAGAGTGCCTTGAATGTTAGACTACAGAAATTCTCTATTATTATAACTAATTAATCAGTGACATGCAGTACGATTTTGAAAAAAAAAATGTTGTGAAGTAGCTCTTCTTAATATTAACCAGGGAATAATAAACATTAAAAACTGAATGTATACATTTTGTCTATTTATAGACCTTAGGAAACATTTGATTCAGTGTGCCACAATTTTATTAATTAATAAATGGAAAAGTATGGTGTACGAGACAATGTACAGACTTTTAGGGCATTACTTATCAAACCGTTATCAGTATATCAGTATAAATAATGATGTTTCATCTTACGCGGAAATCATTACGGGTGGTCCACAAGGTTCAATACTTGGACCCAATACTTGGACATTCATATAGTGTATTTTTTTTTCGAACCAGTTTCAAGCAATAGTGGTTATCGAGAGTGGAACCCTTGACAGTGCTCAAGGAATTTTAAAATTGATGTCTGTCCAGTAGGACGGACAACATTTGATGTTATTTATTCTATGTGTTTGTGATGTGGTTTATGTCTGGAAGCAGGCAATAAAGCAAAAAAAAAATAGCATAGCTCTGTGGTAGAACACCTGCTTGCCACGCAAATAGCCTGGGTTCGATTCTGACTCATACCCAAGTTTTTTTATTATTTTATTTGCATTTTTCTCAATTTTTCGTTGACGGAAAAAATGATTTTTCGCTCACAACCAACGACGCCGACACCGACACCGGAATTTCTGCGAAATGAGCTCTTTAACGCTATGGAGTTATAAAAAACACGCGTAGAAAAAAAGCGTAGAATCGCGCCAGGTGTCAAAACATGTTAATTGCGCATCGAGTGGGTGTTTTAAAGGTCCAGACATTACAATGCAATCAGACATACTTAATCACCGTCACCTGCAAAAGCATCAACCATGCGAAGAGCTGGGCAGGTTCACGTTTTGCCTTACGGACGCGCAGTGGGCCCTTCGCTGATTCGCACAAGGAATAATTATGGCGCAGTGGGCACTACGCAACTGCACTTGCAGTAGGCGAGTTTGAAATGGCCAATGTTTACGCGCACAGACGATCGTTTCCTTGCGGCACGGCTGAGGCATGCACCGGGAACCGAAGCCGGATTAGCAATGCAATTGATAAGGTGATGCGCGCCAGGCCCGTTCTACTCTTGATGGCGAAGCTCAAGCGTCCTCCAAGTTTTTTGCTCTCTCGTTTTGACTCACCTGAAATGTGGGCTAAAATAGAAGCGTACCTTTAGGAAAGAGGTGCACGAACGATCATAAATGGAGTTAGAAAACAAGAACAAGCAAAACTATACGAGTATTTTGACACGTTAAGGGGGACTGATCGAGGGCTCCTTTCTTTCTGTTAGACATAAATGAATGAAAACAACAGACAGTGTGCCTGAGGAAGGTATAGGGATCATTTGTTTTATGTATTAACTGTAGATAGTATAGTAATTGTGGCATACACAGAAAGGACTTGAAGTCGGTGAAAGGTCAACTTGCCGCCAGTAGGAACCAAACCCACAATCTGCAACCTACGCGTTATCCGAAGGGTCTAGGTTCGGTCCCTACCTGCGGCAAGTTTATTTTTCACCGACTTCAAGTCCTTTCCATTTATGCCACAATTACTATACTACAGTTAGAACATAAACGTAATGACCCATATACCTTCTTAGCTTCACTGTCTGCTGATTTCATTAGGTAGGTTGTAACACACTCAGATGCTTTGATATGGTAGATGGTAGAAGCGCTGCCATGAAAATATTGCTGTTTTTGTATTTTTTTTTTGTTCTGTTACTTTTACTGTGACATCAACCTTGTGACCTGTGTATTTGCTTATGTAAATGTACTCCGCTCTTGCCATTGCCCTACATAGGGCTGCAGTATTTGAAAATAAACAAATGGTTCGTGGTTTATGAACCACAGTTTGGCCACGTTCGACAGATAGAATGAGACGCAGCTCAACTTGGAGTCGTCGTCCCATTTGTTGTGGACACTCACTCGCTCGTAAGTGGAGACCCAGTCGTCAACGTCTTTGTCGTTAGTGCCCGAGGAAATGGGGGGGGTGGTCCCGCAGACGCAAGGAACCGGCGCAGAGTGGGGTGGGCGGTGCCGCTGGAGGAGTTGGAAGAGCGGCGTCGTTGGACATGATGGAGGGTAGAGTGCGATTCGGGAAGTTCCAGGGCGATCGAAACCGAGCAGCCTCCACCAGTTGCCAAGAGGTTTATTAGCAGAGAATGCGGGTGAACAAGCAGAAGTCAGCAGCGTTCGGCCAAGCGCAGCAACCACGAGCTCATGCCGATGGCGACGCCGCTCAGGTGCAGAGCAATGCCGATGATGCCGCTCTTCGTCACTTCAATAGAAACGCAATTCCCAGAATTAGATTGATGAGCGGTCACAGCTGGTATTGGAAAGCGAACGTTTGCGCAACATCCTTGCGTGCAAGGGTCACCGAAGCTCATCTGCATTAAAAGAGCGCAGCTTGCGATCTACTCTTATCTTTTCTCACTATCAGGCACAAAGGAAACGCGCCGCCTGTCAGAAAAGTTGTGTAAGAAGTCGTACGACCGGCGACTGTTCGCACACAGAGCGTCGGGCAAAAAAAAAAGAAAAAAAAAAGAGCGTTTGTTTTTTTCACTTCAACGAGTCACCTCCAAGGAAGCCGCAGGTACCACGTGCGCACGTAGATAAGTTCGCACTGCGTGTTGGGCACAGGGCAAGTGGACCGATGCCAGAATACTCGAAAAGTGAATCGCCAATCACTCTGTCATATCAGCTCGAGAGACACGAAGGGAGAGACATCGATAACGCCAAGAAATAGGTAAAAAAAAAACAATCAGAACAAGGCGAGACCAAACTCCTCCGCTAGTAGTGGCAGTCAAAGACATCAGTGTCACGTGAAAAGGGCTTGGCGTAAACTGTTGACCTCGTGTCGGCATATTGTCCCATCTGGAAGAACGAAGGTGAGTTGGCTAGTTCAGCGCTGTCTTCGCGAGCTTTTCTTTTTGTCTAACCATGCAGCCTTACTTCGCTAAAGTTAATAATAATAATAATAATAATAATAATAATAATAATAATAATAATAATAATAATAATAATAATAATAATAATAATAATAATAATAATAATATAATAATAATAATAATAATAATAATAATAATAATAATAGTTGTTGTTGTTGTTTAACCTCCCAAAACCACGATATGATGAGGGACGCCATAGTGAAGGGCTCCGGGAATTTCGACCATTTGTCGTTCTTTAAGGTGCACCTAAATATACGTACGTATAGGCCTCAAGCAGTTTTCGCCTCCATCGAAAATTAGGCCCCCGCGGCCTGGATTCGATCCCGCGAATTTTGGGTCAGCAAGTTAATAAAAATTCGTGAACACGGTCTGTTTCTGGAGCCAGTGTTTCGAGAAGCGGTCATGTCTTCTTCAAGGCTGCAACTTCCTGCCTTAGAGCGTGTATGTTTATGCTTGGTACCCTCATAAACAAACACGCGCTAAGGCAGGCAGTTGCCGCCTCGAGGAAGACAAGACGGCTTCTCGAAACTTCGGCTCCAGCGACAGCCCGTGTTCACGAATTTTTCGTCTCTTCAAGCTGAAATCTTCCCCTGAACTTCTGCCGTTTATTAAAGTTGGTTATCTCGACAACGAGAATAGGTGTCAGCCGGATATTTTTGAAATCCGTGATGCTTAATTCAGCTAAAAAAAAGCTTTTATTAGAAACTTCCGTTTGCAACAATAATAAAAACCACGAGATGATTACGAGGCACGCCGTAGTGAAGCGATCCGGAAATTTCGTCCATCTGGTGTTCTCAACGTGTGCACTGACAACGCACAATGCGCGGGCCTCTATCATGTTGCCTCCATCGAAATGCGACCGCCGCGGTCGGGACCGAACCCGCGACTTTCGGGTCATAACGTGTAACCGTAATGAGGTACAGCGTATTTCTAATAAACGAGAAAATCTTGAACTCCTGCAATTTTTATCGACTTAGCAAAACAGAAAAAAAAGGACCATATTCATAGTTGCCATACTAAATTTGGTCAGAAATCTCAATTTCGACCCAATGAAGAAATCAAGTGATCTTCCGGTTCCGTACTTGAAGTGCAACTTTCAACCCGCCGCGGTGGTCTAGTTTTTAGGGTGCTCGACTGCTGACCCGAAGGTCGCACGATTGAATCCCGGCCGCCGTGATTTCAATTAAATGTCGTAGGTACAGCGCAACAAATGCAGGAAGAAATCTGAATTCATTGAATGTGTACCGGCCGCTTTTGTACGAGGTGAATGAACCGCGCAGATGCGCAACAACGCGTGCGTTATTATGCGTAATCACACACCTGCGCACGGTTCACTCACCTTGTATAAAAGCTACCGGAATACCCTAAATAAATACAGTTGAAAGTCAGCGCTCTTTCCTGTCTCAGTTTTCCTTCCTACATTTGTTGCGTTGTACCTGCACTCTTAATCAGGCCCTGGTTAAATGCTGGCTATATCCAGGAAACCAGAAGAAGAATGTCCGGTTTCCTGATTATATCTAGCACTTTAAGCGAGACCTGATTAAGTATGTATGATATTTAGCCTGAACCATCTCGCTCAAATCAAGCTCGTGTTGCGGCTTCATTTCAGTAGAGGCGAAATAGCTAGATGCCCGTGTACTTAGATTTAGGTGCACGTTAAAGAACCCCAGGTGGTCGAAATTGCAGGAGGCCTCCAATACGGCGTCTCTCATAATCATATCGTAGTTTTGGACGTGAAACCCCAACAATCATTATTACCGAAGGGCAACTTAAACGCGCTACAGCTCAAACTGCAAAGCTCTCGCTAAAAAAGAAAAAAAAAAGCCTCGAACGAATAAACGAAGCAACGACTTTATTACTACACTGCCAAGGTTTGTAAGCCATCGCGATGCTACGAACATACAAGAGCTCGCAGAAGTGTTTGCACAGACATTGATTGATCGGTCTAAGACTGAGTGAGCGATTGGTTGACCGAGGTGAACGTGTCAGTTGGAGCAGTCTAGCTGTCGAAAGAGTCTGTCGGTTGGCGGCGAGCGCGCGCGAGCCCGAATAGCGGAGAACTGAGCGAGTGTGCATGTGTAACGACAACATCGTCATCCTTTCTTAGGACGGCGGCTGGCGGATGTGACGAAACGGTCGCCCTATCGACGCCGAAACACTTTGTCCCTCGAGGGAAGACTGCCGCTGCTGACCGGAGAAAAGGAGAGCGGGCCGCCCCAAGGGCCGCCGCGAACGTGATAAACGGACGGAGAGGGAAACCTCGGCGGTCCCTCCGAGCCGCCACTTGTCATGAATGCTCAGCCAAGACCCAACGACGGCGATGCCGACGGCGCACGCGACAAGGAGACGCCGGAAGCCGGGGACGCGGCCCCGTCGAAGCAGGACCAAGTTCCAGCGCGGGATTCGACGCAAGACGTCGAAACCGATGGCGACTACCTGTGCGGCGTGGGCAACTACAGGCCCGACTGGCTCCAGAGGTTCGCCACTTCGCGTTACTACGCCCTCGTGTTCGGCTTGCTGGGCATCTTTCAGGGCGCCTACCGGACCTACCTGGTCGGAACACTGTCCACCGTGGAGAGGCGCTTCTCGATGTCCAGCCGCGCATCGGGCATCATCATGATCGCCGACGACCTGAGTCCCATCGTGGCCAACTTCGTGATGATGGCTTGCCTGAGACGCACCAGTAAACCAAACTGGGTGTCCGGTGGCATGCTCTTCTCGCTCCTCGGAGCTGTTTCCAGCATGCTTCCCTACCTGGTGTACGGTCCGGGCAAGCACCTCATGGGAGACGTGCGTACGGTCGGTGGCGTCTCGACCGCCACTACTCAGTTCTGCGGCACTTCGGATGGCGAGGCGGCGGCGGCCAGTTGTCAAGCCATCAAGGAGGACGCAGCGTCGATCGGGCCCCTGATGTTCTTCTTCATGGGCAACTTCTTGAACGGACTTGGCGGAACCGCTTACTACGTCATCGGGACCACTTACATGGACGACAACGTTAAGAAGAAAAACTCGGCCGTGTACTTCGGTAAGTCCTTGATATGTTCTCCATTTATTGCTCAGAAGTAAAACTCGTATCAAGCGAAGCGTAGTCACCAGCCGCAACAGTGTTGATGATGCATCAGACAAAGCATCGGCCGTGCCTCTAAGGTCCTGGTTGTAAAATTAGATCAAGCAAAAGAAATGCGAAATGGTTTCAAATACTGCCAGAAAAAAAGGTAATGAGGCCCCGGCTAGACGTCCAGAACACGAGAGCATAGTGGCTCCATTTCATTTGACGAAGCACGTGCGTTCGTACGTGCTCGCGTAGGACACGAGCCTGCGATCGAATTTCGCGGTTTTTAATTACGCTCCCTGATGCATTGAAGGTACAAGCGACATATTCATCCTCGTATGCACAGACTGACAGAACCGTTTACATCAGTCCCGACCCGAGCAGCCGCTTACTTCCTGCTCTCGGGATTAGCTGTCCTATCGTTTCAGGAAGCTGTGGCCCGTTCAGACAGCGGAAGTTGTAACCCGCTGTCACCACCTCCTTTTTCTGTAGCAATTCACACGCACGCTTTCGAGTGACCTTGAGCTCAAGGAAATGAGACAAACACAGTTGCATTACAATTAGCGCATAATTTTCTTATAGAAGAATTTATTATTGCAAATTTGCTTATACCAACGCTGCACGAATAAGTTGTGCTGTGAGGAAATTGTATAACATGCGACTTATAGAATCGGATATAGTTACCTTAATCTTTTCTTAAGCAAATCTCTGGTTAAAACGGAAATTCTTTCTCTGGATAGCAGCAGCTATACCATTCGCGATTTCAACCATAAATCTCATGATAACGTAATTAAAGTCCCGACACAAGGAACATATATAGGACACTGCACTTAAAACCACAAGCAATGCATGCTTTTCGTGCAAAAGGACGTGTTGTTAAACAAGTCGGTGTTTACTCAAATACATGTATTTCAAGAAAATGACATAAATGTAGCGCAAAAAAGGAGCACTATACAGAAGTCAAGAACAGGTCTTCTGTGCGGCGGTTCCTTTTTCGCGCTGCCGTTGTGTCTTTAAATTCTTCTCATATCAGGAACATGCCAACTTTCCGGTCTCCGGCCTTGACTCTTAAACTGTCTACTATAATACCCAAGGTTCCCGATTGAATGCGGCGGCCGTGCGACAAGGCCAGCCACGACCACAAACACGGGAAGGGAACCACCCGTTGTGAAGTTTCGCATAGTCCCGAGAACGTTAGTGACTATAGAGATAATCGACAGTAAGCGTTATCAGCAATGGGGCAGATATTTCAGTAATTGTGTGGTCGCAATTTTGGCGCAGCCCGCATATTTTTGACCAAGGATGTACGAATGCTTATTTGCGTCCTCTATTGCTTCTAGGCTCCCTGTATGTATTCCGCCTCCTGGGACCTGTCTTGGGCTTCACAATGGCGTCGATCAGCCTAAGTTACCCTGAGGAAATGAAAGGTAAGTGCCTGCATTTTAAAGCGAAAGCATTATATACCCAACGAAGCGAAATAACCGGAGCCGACATGTCCAGCGTCGGCGTTATAACCACCAGTAACGTATACCCAGAAACTTCTTTCGGGGGCTGGGAGAGGTTCACCCATACTTTATGTATGTTCGTGGGTGAGTTTGTGTGTGTGTGTGTATATATACACATGCAAAATTGAAAAATTTCGGGGGGTTTGAAACCCCCTCCCCCCCTATCTAGCCCCCCGATGCCCACAGACCTCCACTAGAAAGTGGCCTTACCACCCGATAGCAAGAAAACTCAACTGACCAAATGATGTGGTAGTGATGACGTAATATAATGACACGTGACAGGGACGTCGAAATACTATGGACGCCGATATAGCCGTCACAACCAGACACGCCGTGCTTTCGCATTGAATGCACGTAAGGAGACTTAAGTGTTTCGGTAACGTTTTTTTTAAAGCAATTTTCTATATAACCTTGCTTAACGGCGGCCGCCGGACATAGTATTCCATGTCTTATACTTTCGTGTATCGTCGCTTTCCAAAATTATATTGCTGCTGTGTCCATACCAAAATACTGCCAAAGTCTGAAAATGAAGTATTCGTGTTTGTGTAACACCTCCGAAGTAACAGCAAACCCATCAATGTAACTGGGGGGATCTTCATTAATGCCTATGGAGTTCGAGGACGCGGGTGGAATGCCGGCCACTGCGGTCGCACTTCAATAAGAACAAAATGCGAAATCGCTCCTGTACCGTACCCTGGGTGCCCGCTAAGAAGAGTCATTTGGTCAAAAATATTCGTAATGAGATTGAGGTTTCATAATAAGGTCTATATCAGAATGGCGTATTGCCATAAATAGAAAGCAGGACAGTGCAGTTGCTGCAGCAAGTAATCGTACCGTGCAGTAGGCGCACAAAGAAAGTGGGCCACCACATATGTGCCAGCAAGTAGCCATGTATACCATTCAGGCCAGTGTTGGCTAAATTTGGCTGAATAGCGCTGCCACATGTTGGTCAAGCGGTGCAGTTAAACATAAGGCTCGCGCAAGCTTACAATCCCTCAGTAAGCAGTTTCTGCTGCAATTCTTTCTAAAAAGTCAAAGGGATACTGAAAAAAATGGGAAAAAACTGACGAAAACATCGGAATTCTACCCGGAAGACGCGACTGTTCCGATAAATAGATTGTATTTCAAGTAGTTTTGAACAGTTGGCTGTATTTTTGGAGGATAGTCAGCGCGCGGCGGCTGCACGCCAGAGCGAGCCGTGACGCCACATTCACCGCTGCGCATGCAGGGTGCCCGTTTTTCTTTCCTCCTCTTCCCTTTTTCACCTCTCCTCTACGTCTCACTCTCACCTTTCCACAAAGGCGCTGAGGCGTTAACCCCAGCCGGGAGCTGCCGGTGCCGTTCGTATAGTTAAGAATAATATCTGGGGTTTAACGTCCCAAAACCAAGATATGGTTATGAGAGACGCCGTAGAGGAGAGCTCCGGAAAGTTAGACCACCTGAGGTTCTTGAACGTGCACCTAAATCTAAGTACACGGGCCTCAAACGTTTCCGCCTCCATCGAAAATGCAGCCGCCGCGGCGGTTCGTATAGTTGTAGGATCCGTAGTGGGAGCTGAGTGGGCTGAGAGGTGCGGGCGCGCTGGAATAGGTGGATAGCAAAACGGCGCGTCGTCTGCTGCGGTACTTCCGGTTCGAGGCCTATCTCTTCGCTGCTTCAAGGTGCCTGCTGTTCAGTGTAATCGGGGAGGAAACACAGTTGTCCAGTGATTGTGTTCTTGGAATATATCGCGAATGGATACGTGATATTTCGCATTTCAGAGAAACAAGCGAGAAGACTAAATGGGCAAACACGGGGAACGGTGGCTCTCAAGCGCAGCATACGAGTATAGATATACGGTTATGCTTTAAAACACGCAGTAATATTTTACAGAACCAGATTCGTTTAGTGTATTCGAGCTCAAACGGTGGCTACCTCAGAATCACTCACGCATATGAGCACATGATGCCAAATGTCAACGTACGTAGGCTCCCAAATCACTTGAACTTCCGACAAGAGTAAGCATATTCTGTCTGTCCGATCAAGTACGCCGATACAGTACACTTGCGTTGAATATACTGCATTGCCTACTTTCTGTGAAATTTATTAAAACTGCTGAGCGCATAAAAGGGCAACGTACGGAACAAAAAGGCCGCTCAGTTACTGGTATCGTAGTACGTAAAACGATCCAAGTTCGTTTTGAAGCAACGAGTTGCATGGTATGGTGTCTCTAGTGTTTCAGAAACTTGCAAGCGTGAAGTGTCCATACCTTCTAATGGAACTTGAAAGGCAAGTGCATGTTGAGTGCGAAGAATTTCGCATGCATTGATCGAAACACAATGTTCGAGTGCGCGAGGGAAAGCCATCTCACGTAAAGGATGATTCAGAGACGTAAAAGAAAAGCGACAAAACTGCGAGAGTTGTTTGCGAGCAAGAAACGTTTCACTATTGCTATTGACTATATACCTATATCGAACCCGAGATGGTATCTTTGCAACACAAAACTAAACAAATAATTTTACGTGTTATCAACAGGAAAACAGATTGGGCAGATATTTCATGACATTATAATGTGCGACAAATTTTCATATGCCACAATACATGCGTGAAAACGCCCTTTGCGGTGAAACAACATGCATGTGTACGGAGGTGCACGCCAATTGAATGAAGACATGACCGTTAGCACCTTTATAACCATTCCGTAGTGATTGCACTTGTTAATAAACTGAGCTGCACATCACTCCCAAGTGTTATGCAGTAATTTGTGAGAAAAGGAGACCAGACTGCCAGATGGAGCACACAGAAAGCGACGGCACTAGCAACAGCGCCCGTTCGGCGGCACGGCATCTCGAACCGGAAGTCGATGCAGACGGGCTCCGTAGCCCACAATCCTTTGCGAGAGCCACGTTTTTGCTATCCACATGCCCGTTTCCGGTGCATAAAACGTCACCAAACGTCACCTCCTCTAGTTCACGGCGCGGCCGCTAGACGCGGCAGTTTGTGAAAAACGCATTAATTTCATTATTTTTCTTTAGTCTCTGCCTGAAATGAAGGTTGTGTCTATCGATTTCACCCAATCTTTCAATTTGGCTGAAAATCTTCGCGGCAAAAATTTTGTTAAGTATATGACAAAAGCGAAAGGAACAGTGTGCGGGAAAAAATAACGGGTACAAGATTATTTCGTTGAGTGCAGGCTAAAATCGCATAGTGACCTGAGAAATGTAGCACTCGTACCAACACGCTCTACTACGACACCGTACTTGACGTGTGTTAGCGTTTGTTAACCTCACTTTTCAGACGGTTTCCAACTGTCATTGTCCTTGTGACGGCGTCTCGCTAACCAAAGCCGCATCCTCGACAAAGCAAGGTCCGTTTCGCCGGTTTACGTTCAGAATTCGCCCATTCATACCCTCCGGAAGCTTCGCAACGCCGCTGTGTTACAGTCTGAATTTCTATGGGCTGCCCCACTATGGGCTGCTTCACATCATTTTGTAGGCGAAATAGGGCAAGATGAGCAACACCCGCAACGGAAAGCAACATATATCTACCGCTGAGCAGCCAGCCATGCGCTATCTTATCTATGCAGCGCACAAAAGCAAAGCTCCCATCGCACTTACCGGTACCGGTCAGATCTCCAAAGTACAAAGCTAATATTTGCGACAGCAAGGCTTATATTTGGGCTAGTTGGCATGCTTCCACGATGAAGCAATGTGTGAGACTGGCCTGATTGATCAAGCGGATACCGCAATGGCTTGTGATGTCCAGTCGAACTCTTCGTTTCTTTTGTTTCGCGCTACGTTCAGTTCACAGCAATAACAACTACTACGTCTCCAACGCGTAGTCTTTTCTGCGTGCCTCCACGTGCGTAAGTGTGATGCGCATTCTCTCGATTGTATCACAAGAATATTTTTTTCAGAAGACAATGCGACTGCGATGTTGATTTATCACTGATCAGAAGCTACATGCGCAATTCTTCTTCTTAAAAGATATTGCGTCCCAAAACCACGATTTTATTATGAGGAACATCGTAGTGGGAGGGCTCCGAAAATTTTGTCCATCTGGTGTTCTTTAACGTGCGCCTAAATCTAAGTACACGGGCCTCTAGCATATCGCCTCCATTGAAATGCGGCCGCCGCGGCCGGGATTCGATCCCGCGACCTTCGGGTCAGCAGTCGAGCAGCATAACCACTAGACCACCGTGGCGGCTCTACATACGCGATTAGCACATTACTTATAGTCGGTCCAGCCTTCAACAAAAAAAATTCAGCGGGAAACTTTTTTCACTAATAGAATTTTGTTTCCTTAACGCGTGACCGCTGTCTTATGGCGAATTTTATTAAGGGGCAGCGGCGAACAGCTTTTTTTTTTTTATTGGTCGGTGGGCTTCAATAATAATATGTCTGCTGTCGCTATTTTACGGCTTGTTCTTGCGAACATTACACTAGCGTAGCTACGTTTTCAGAACACGAGCCCCGTTGATACGGTGGTTACGTCGGTACAGTGGTTCTGCAGAACACGATCCCGGTCGTACATCGGTTACGGTGCTCGGCTGCTGACGCGAAAGTCGCGGGTTCGATCTCAGCCACGGCAGTCGCATTTAGATAGAGGCACAATGCTATAGAGACCCGTGTACTGTGCGATGTCAGTGCACGTTAAAGAACACCGGATGATCGAAATTTCCGGAGCCCTACACTACGGCGTGCCTCGCAGTCATACCGCCGTTGTGTCAGGTAAACCCCAGATATTAGAGCACGAGCCCCGCTCTCGATCTGTCTAAGGAGTAACATCGCTCCCACTTCTGTTAGACCACTGAAACACGCCTCGTCTTGAAAGAGCACTTTCAGCGTGCTTCTAAATGCTCCCCTGTAGAATTCGATATTAGACAAAAATAAAGAGCTCTTGGACATAAAAAAAGTTTTTGAAAAATTATAATAGCGCGCCAGTTATTCGATAAGCTGAAACTTGACTACTGACGATGACGACGCCAACTCCTGCAATTTCACATTGTATCACATGTAGTCCAATAAAAGCAAGGCTTATTGCACTCTCTTAAGACACTCTCGCTGTGGCTCAACGGTAAATGTGGCGAGTGAGCTGCACTCTCTTTGCAGTTCACTCGTCGCATTTACTACTCAGTACTTGGGTCCGCATTCACTAAAAACGCATTAAGCTGAAATGTATAGTAAGAGCAAACATCTATTAATCCTGACACTAGACAGTCAACAGGGAAGCCGGCTGTCTAAAGGCATATATGCCCTTTGATCAACTGCTCTTACCCAGGTACTCTTAATCAGGTGCTTTCTAAATGCTGGCTATATCCAGGAAACTAGACGAAAATTGTCAGGTCTCCTGGCTATATCTAGCCCTTTAGCGCGACCTGATTAAGAGTGTAGAGCATTTACGATAAAAAATCTTTGCAAATTTTGCACCAGTTCTCCGCGCCTTATAAGTTAGCACATTCACTGGCTTGTGCTTTTGGCTCCGGGCTCAAGATGTTGTGCCCTTGTCAGAGCCTCGCATGTTGTTGTCGACACTTGTTACCCGCGGCGACAGCGCACTGGCTGCTCATTTCAAGGTCACGCGTTCAATTCCGCGGCCGCGGCTGCCGCGTTTACGACTGGAGCAGAATGCGAAAACTCTTACATACCGCGCACCCTGGGCACGTTGATCATCCTGGTTTGTTGAAATTATTACGGCGCCTCCCACTACGGCGTTCCTCATAATCATATAATGACCTCGGCACGCAAAATTAAGTATTTTGACGCGAAACTTATGAGACGACGCCCAGTTCGGTAATCGAAAGGTTATATTTCAATGTCCCAAAGCGGCGCAGCCCGCGTGACAAACGAAGATGATGATTACAATGGTTTCTGTACAGATGAAGATGAACTATATAGTCAGCGCTCACAGTATCATAAGTTATTTCAAGGCTTCATTCAGCCTTAGATGCCTCATCAAACGCGAAAATTGACCGTCGGCGCCGACCGTCGTCCCGCGGCGTCGGCGTCCACACGAGTGATGAAAAAAATCACGTGATGACATCAGATGATGACGTCATCACATGACATCGTCACTTGGATTAAGGTGGGCCGATCATGGGGGCAATGCAAAACTAGGTGAGGTGCAGAAATATTTCAATGCCTCCGATCCTGGAGGCAGTGCAAAAGTACATTAGGTGAGGAATGCCTTCGGAGGGGGGGGCTGAGAAAAAGAAGAACATAGCTTTCACCTTCAAGTCGTCTTAGGCGAACGCATAAGGGACCCTGTGACTTTTATTTTCGATGTATGTTTATAGCAGGAAGAGCCACGACATGTGGTCGGCTCCACTTTTGCACACGAGTCTACAACATACTGCTATTGAATATACGTTGAGACGTGAACGTGGAGTCTTGCCAGCGCCGGTTGCGGAAAGTAATAACACTGATAACTGAGTCATCTGGTTCAAAAGTATAATTTAAATGGCAATGCAACCTGCGACGAATATTCAGCGCCTGAAGCACCTGCACCATTCACGTGCGCGTAAATCAGATTCCACTGGGTTATAAATGTGATCGAATTTCCTACAATATTTACTAGAGGGAACTCTGGCGCAGTGATCGGTCTGCCACCAAGGGAATGATGGGTGTATAGTGCATGGATTTGCCTAGTCTTCGAGCTTGCGGCTTCGAGTGCACTTGTGGCTTTGTTGATTGTTGTGTTTTGACTTTTGTTTCGGATAAAAGAATGACTCGTTGTGAACCTCGCCAGCAGGGGCGTAGCCAGAAATTTTTTTCGGGGGGGCGGGGTTCAACCATACTTTATGTATGTTCGTGCGTGCGTTTGTATGTGTGCGTGCCTATATACGCAAGCAAAATTGAAAAATTTCGGGGGGGGGGGGGGTTTGAACCCCCCCAACCCCCCCCCCCCCCCCCGCCTTGGCTACGCCCCTGCTCGCCAGCTGGTTTCCAAGGTCGAGAAGGGAGTGGGATAGGTTTCAAACAGGAGAAAGTGCCTCAGACAGGCTGGCCGACGTTTCGATAGGGGGAAAAATCTTTGTCAAAGGCACCTTGTCATCCCTGGCGTGTTAGTTTTAATGGGTTAGTGATGATGTCATGTCCAGCGGTGGCGCGTCTGCTGCTGTTGGTAACTGCTGCCTGGAAAGAGAAAAACTAGAAGCAGAGGAGTGTAGCCACTACACTCTGCTACTTTCTAACACGCCAGGGATGACAAGGTGCCTTTGACAAAGATAGGCCCCCCTATCGAAACGTCGGCCAGGCTGTCTGAGGCACTTTCTCCTGTTTGAAACCTATCCCACTCCGTCAGCTGGTTTGAATTATTCAGCCTAAACGGGTCAAGGTGGTGAAGTGGGACTGCTGAACTTTTGCTGAACTTCGTCTCGCGTCAAAGCGGCTGCAGGCCACGCACGGAGCAACACGAAGCCACACGGAGCCGAAAGAACGAGTCTTAGGCAAATCCATGTAATAGTAATACCCATCATTCCCATGCTAGCTGAAGCGCTATACGGTGCAGCTCCCATAGACGCTAGCGCCAGATTTCCCTCTAGCGTATTATTATGAAACTTTATGATAAATGCAAGAACAAAACGGCCTAGCAATGGTGAACTTTGGCGCTGTCTCTCACGATTGTTCCCTCGGCAAATATCAAACATCACGTTCGTCCTTTTGACGTCTTTGCTTTGTGCGTCTCGCAGTGCTCATTTACACGAACTGTTATGTACGTTTCACCTGATCTTGGGAACGGTGTTGTTTATAGACATAAGCTTTGCATGACAGTAAACTGTGATCAGCGCGTTGCGTAAACATAAATTGCTTGATTTAGTGTGCTGCATATGATATTGCCACGCGTGTTTATTGCTTTGATATATTCGGGTTTCCTCCACAAAGTCTGTTAACAACACTGGACGTAGGCCACGCCACAGCGTTTGAGAAGATTCGCGATTGTTTGAGATCATTCTGTTAAGATTACACGCAGGATGCAAATAGTCAAGTCTGTATGAGAGCTTACGCGAGCCCCAGCGATAACGCTGGAAGGTTCGATGACTGCCTCATAAAGGACGACGCGTTCCGCCGATGATCAGATTACTGAAGGCCGATGCCGTGCTCGTCGCTATCAGTATACAGCGTGAATTGCTTGTATACCTCATTTTTTAATTTTTTTTCCGGCACAAGTTCGCCCAAATAGAAAGTTTAATCTTGAACACGCCGACTGCTTCCTTCGTCAACGTCACCACCAGGTGACAGTATTAATAGGGATGGCTGTGAGCAGCGTATATAGTACCGAAGTAACTGCTTCGGGAAAGATAGCTTCACTTCCCATAAGTACGAGCGTGCACAGTCGGCGCAAAAGTTTCGAGACCACTAGGTCAGGAAATACTGAATTCCCCAGCAATCTGCGACTGCATTCGGTGGAACTGCACGGTACATGTTGTTGGCCCATTTTAGAACATGCCACTAGTCGAAATTCAACGCTGCCTGTCGAAGCAGCGGGAATAATCAGCATTTGTGGGGTCTCGCGGTCTCTAAACTTTTGACGCTGAGTGCACGTTGAATAATTCCGCTTATTTTGCATACGCTCTCAGGTACGTCCTCGCTTAAGCCTGGCGACCCTCGGTGGATCGGCGCCTGGTGGTTCGGCTACATCTTCATCGGGTTTGGCCTTCTCATCAGCACACTTCCAATGCTGTTCTTTCCGAAGAAGATCCGGTCAAAATCAGAAGCTAACAAAGGCGATGCTGTCAGCAAGGACAAGAGTATGAAAGCTGAATTGAAAGGTGGGCCTCTATAAAGTTCAATGTCCGGCTTTGCTCAATGGTAAACAGCTGCGCGTAAATGTTGAACAGATTGTAGGGCAAGTTGCGAGTAGGCATCGTAGCAACTGCTCTTTACTACGACTTTCATGTTCGTGTGTTTTTTTATGTATTGTTATTACAATAAGGTTAGTGACGACCTTTAGTTAGACGCAACACATATTTTCTCTTATCGCTAATCAGGCTGGCAAACTTCCTGGCAACGCCACAGCAGCTAGCAACCTTCCGCCCCCCTTTTGTCCTTTCGATTTTGCTGAAATTGCTCACACTTAATGAAACGCAACACCAAACTTTTAGTATAACTAGAGAGGCTAGAAGGGTCTGTAGTATAACTGCTGGTATCCGCCATTGCTCAGGCTAACTGCGTCATGTCGCTGCGAATCTGGAAGCTTGAGGTAGCGTTGGCTCTGATGTCACTGTTCGACCCAAAGTCACACCTATATGACTCGAACTGAAGACAGTGGAAACGAAAGTACGTGCATTACTTAGCCCTGAATTCTCGCGTTTTAATCCGTGAGCAGTGTATCATAACGCTACTCAGATTCATTGCACTTTAGGTTCAGTATAAGCCACCTGAGCGCAAAACTGCTTTTGAAGGTAATGAAACTCAGATTAGCGTGGAACAGTGCAGCGCAGATGCGGTCACAAAACTTACGGTAGTATACAACTTACCTGAATAAAAAGAAGAAGAAGAAAAAAACAATGTTTCAGCCTTTGAGTGTCTTCAAACATGCGTAGTAACATCTACTTGTGCTCTATTTTCAGAGGTGTTACAGGGACTCGGAAGGTTGGCCCGAAATCCAGTCTACGTGTTCCGCATCCTAGCGGCGATCGCAAATTACATTGCTCTGGCCGGTTATTACATCTCTTTTCCGCGCTACACTGAGCACCAGTTCTCTCAGACCGCGTCAAAGGCCAGTCTTCTTGCTGGTGAGTGCGCACAACCTCATCGCATGCAGCGTCACAATTTCATAAAGGTTTCTGATTTCTTCTCACACATTGCATAAATTGTGATTAAAACGTAAACAAACTTTAGTGGCTGTAACGTGCCTGAGTGTCATTAGGCGCTTTTTCGCATAAGCAGTCACAGACATTCATTATGTTAAAACGCTGAGACGTAAGTCTGTCGATGTAGAGCGGGTCGTGGGAACTACCATACAAAACTCAATCAACAACAAATTATTACGACGAAATATGGTGCGTACATCAAAAGTGCATCAGTGTGTCTGAAGCCGGCGTTGTGAAGGCTACCGAATTTACTCGCACATTACCATCACTGGCTCACCTTGGCTACCTCTGACTGCTGTCACCCAACGTTGCCTAACCATTGGCTAATTCTGGTTAGCGTTGGCTTCTATTGGATATAAGCTGGCTAATGCAGCCTAGGGACGGCTAAATGTTGACTAACCCTGGCTTGCCTTGGCTGCCTGTTCGACAACGCTGGCACGCGTTCACCACATTTCTCTACGCTCCGACCCTTGTCATCTCTGACACCAGGAAACTGTGCACGCAGGACCAACTTATATCGTGTCGAACGTGGTCGGCATCGTTCTGGGCGCTGTGTTCGTGCACAAAGTGAAACCATCGCCCAGGGTTGTGGGCATACAGTCGGTCATCGTGGTTTTCGCCGCCGCAGTTGGTATCACTTCACTCATGGCGATAAACTGTGGCTCGATACAGTACCCCGTGGTTCCGGATGCGGTCGAAGGGTGAGCATCAGTCGGTTTATTCACTCATCTTCAATTCCATCTCATTAAGTTAAATAAAGGCGCGTTAAGTGATCGTCGTGTACGGAGGCGACTACAGTGCAGAAATTCTTGATGAACAAATTGTTGAAAAGAATTTACTGGCTTTGAGATGTGCATGCGAGGCCACCGCACTAAACGGGAATGGTTATGTTTAGAGATTGATTGATTGATTGATTGATTGATTGATTGATTGATTGATTGATTGATTGATTGATTGATTGATTGATTGATTGATTGATTGATTGATTGATTGATTGATTGATTGATTGATTGATTGATTGATTCTTGCAGCTTAGTATCCAATTTAGCAATGTCGGGTTGTGAGGGACACCGTTGTGGAAGTCCGGTTAATATCCACATCTTTGGATTTATTTAACGGGCGCCTAAATGAAAGTGCGCGACCGTTCTTGCAGTAAGTTCTCGTCAAGCCACGGCCGTGTATCGAACCCATGGTCTTGTTCTCAGCAGAAGAATACCGTCAACCACTGTGCCACAGTGGTGGGTGAGCTGCAGCTTAAGTGAGCAAGTTAGGGCTCATTTATACAGGGCGCCCAAAATTAAGCTTTATGGTTTTCTTAAAATTCAGCATTGGGAATTACCAGAAAACCACCTATGCAGAAAAGCTGTGTGTCCAGGGGGACACAAAGTGAAACAATAATTATCTCTGTCACCCACCGAATTATCTAAGATTGAGGAGGAGGAATAAACTTTATTATGAACGAGCGATTTAAGTTCGTTGGCCTAGGCCTCCCACGTGGGAACGTCGAGGTCCCCTCAAGCACTGCGCATTCTACACCAAATAACTAAGATTGAACAATTAAATTTTTAGTGACTGCAGCAAGTGTGCATGTTTGTATTGAAAAGTTGGAGGCAGTCGCGTTTCTACATAGTTGCACTTGGAAGAATTCTTCTAGCGTGTCTGTGCTGCTAGATATCCCCCTTCAAAGTTTAATTGGGGTTTGCATGATTACTCATGCAAGACAATAAGCACTGGCTTAAGCCCCCCCCCCCCCTCCCCTGCCGATGTCCCACAGCAGTTACGTGCGGCGTTTAATCTGACAACGAGTCGAAGGCATAGACAAAGATGATAATGGTTACTCTTTTACTATACCGGCTGGAGATAGCAAGCAATCACTGCTCGGCACATCAGGGAGGAACATTGCGCCGACCCTCACAGCCTTGCATGCGTAATCATGCAAACCACAATTAAACTTTGCAGCGGTATATCTCAAAGCACTGACATGCTCGAAGAATTCTTCAAAGTGGAACTGCGTAGAAACGCTACTGCCTCCAACTTTTCAATACAAACATGCCCGCTTGCTGCAGTTACTAAAAAGTTCATTATTCAATCTTAGTTAACTTGGCGGCTGACAGCGATAATTATTGTCTCACTTTGTGTCCCCCTGGATGCATAACTTACCTGCAAAGGTAGTTTTGACGTACTTCCCAGTGTTGAATTTTAAGAAAAACAAAGCTTAATTTTGAACACCCGGTATAAAGGTCAGTAACTCATCACGAGCCGTGTTCTAAAGCAGCAAGGGTGAGAGAAAGAAGCACCGGTGGATTTCTCTTTTCTCGGAACTAGTTTTCAAGAAATCAATGGCATAGTTAGATGTGAAAATGGCATCGAAGGTTCACGCTGCGTTGTTCGGCACAGTGAAATGCGTTTACTGAAAGAATGCTAATGATGGATGTGCTATATACTTGGTTCGCCTACTTGACAGAACGCTATCGCTTGCTTTTGACAAGTGCGAGTTTGTCTAATAGTACATTGTTTTCGTCTTCCGGGTAACAGGAAAGTTTGTAGACGACTGATGAGTTGAGGAGGGAAGGTTCTTAGCAGTGAGTTGCCGAATGTGTTGTAACATGGGAGCTGCATTGGGTAGCCCGTAACACCATTGTGCTCCTGTTCTATAGTGTATCCTTACAATTATAATTTATTGCAAGACGTAAAGTTGTTACTTTTTGAGCTATATATGTGGTTGCTTGTTTCCGAATACTGTTGTAAGTGAGCGCTCGTGTGTGTCAAGCCTCTTCTCTGTCTTCGTCTTTTGCGCTGTCACCCTGTATCTTCGGCTACAACTGCAGTTTTGTGTGTGTCCTGTATCTGTCGTGCAATATGTGCATCACTTTATGTTTAATCGTGCCCGTAATGAGTAGCATGCTATGTGCACCGCCAGGCAAACCTCTCACTCACTCACTCACTCACTCACTCACTCACTCACTCACTCACTCACTCACTCACTCACTCACTCACTCACTCACTCACTCACTCACTCACTCACTCACTCACTCACTCACTCACTCACTCACTCACTCACTCACTCACTCACTCACTCACTCACTCACTCACTCACTCACTCACTCACTCACTCACTCACTCACTCACTCACTCACTCACTCACTCACTCACTCACTCACTCACTCACTCACTCACTCACTCTGATACACATATCAAATGCGCGTCAAGCTCGGGCAGTTTGAGGCTGTCCCTTGTGCACAGCTTTTTTGTTCTTTTTTGCGCATTCACAGAGTGACTATCCAAAATCAGTGCAGCGATGGATGCGACTGTTCCACGAGAGTCCATCGTCCAGTGTGCGACCAAGCGACAGGAACGCAGTACTTCTCAGCGTGCTTTGCGGGATGTCCTGTCAGCGAATTCAATCAGACGGTGAGCACCTTCGGGCTGCTTCTTACTCAAGTGCAAACAACGATGATCACAAACAAGCATTATTTTTGTAGCTTCTCTCGGTGAACCAAACAAATCGACTGGATAAAAGAAAGACGACTAGTGAACTATCCAGCGAATATATAGTGATGGACACGTATATGAACGATAACTCAGCAAAAAAAGGCAAATTTTTGAGGGGGTATACTTTCGCATGCTTGTTAAAGTGCGCTAATTTATTCCTATTTATTACAAGCTGCTATAGCCTTAAACCTAAGGCGGTGGCTGAATAAGGTAGCATATGGAATTGTTACATAATCTTTCAAACAAAGCAAAGTCGAATAGTTTATATTAATACCCGTACAGTGCATTATGCGCTCGTCCTAGAGATTCCTCCCCTCCCCTCATATATATTTATTTCGTGCGTACTAAGAGTGCGCACGCTAAGAAACAGAGACGAAACGGAGACACGCGAACGACATAGATCGTTCACTTGTGTCCGTTTAGTCATCGTTCCCTTGAGCTCTGCATACTTGGTATATACCAAGAAATGTACCAACTAGCCCATGATCAGATTCGTCTAGAACAAACTCCTAAAAAAATTATGCTATAAAAGGAAACGAGAGTATGGATACTGAGCAGACACTTTGAAACAAAACGTGTAGTGAACTTTAATCATGGAGGGAGGTCAGCGCAAACGAGAGTATAAACATCTCCAAGTAACCAGTGGAGTTAGAAAACAATCAGTTATGGTAATTTAGGGCCTTATTTGTTACTTGACGTTAAATGAAAGTATGGAGTTATGAACCGAGACTTATGCTCAGACAGAGCTAAGATACTTGCGCCACATTCTCTGAATCTTCAGTGCTATATTTTGTTGTTGTCAAAGCTGTATGGGAGAATAATTCGAACGCTCCCTGCAAAAGTGCTGACTGGATGACGAACACCATCAATTTTCATAAACGAAGATGAAAAAAAAGGGACAAGAAATGTATGTGAATAAGTGTATTTTGATATCTGTATTATTTTACAGGAATTTCAGGACTGCCTGTGCCTGCAGTCGGAATACGGAATGAATAAGTTCACCGTTGGAAATGTTTCAAACAGCAAATGCGAGCAGGACTGCTTCGACGCCATGATGATCTTCGCTGGTGTGGTCTTCGTGATTCAAATTACGCTGGGCAGCTCACACGTTGGTTCGACTATCGTCGGGCTAAGGTTTGGAGCTTATTTCATTAAAAATCGTTTTATTAAGATCAAAAGAGAAAATATGTTTAGGCGGGGAATGGCCCTGCACGCAGGCAAAGGTTGAAAACATGTAGCATTAAAAGATGAACCGCAGGCCTGTGCGATTCACTCCTTCGCCCATTCGCAAAACGCGAGAAAAATCACCACGTGAAATTTGCAGTGAATCCCAGCTAAGTTTAAGCTTATCTAGCATTCTTTTTAATGCATGATGTTAATTTTAAATACGCAATGACGTAAGATACATATACAATGACACACTGTTCGTATAAAAGAGAGATGCGATGACGTAATCATCATGTGCAATAAGATGTTATTTGTATAAAACGAAAATAAAATAAAATTGAGAGGAAAGAAACCCACAAGGACAGGAATTTAAAGGTACATCGAATAGCAGCTTGAATGGTTTCCTGTCCCATTATTTTGGCGCTGTGTCCGCAAACAGTGAAGAATATATGTACATATAAAAATAAACAAACGAAACACGCGCAAATACACGTAAACATGCCCATATGCTAGAAATTACGTGCAATGTATATACAGTAATTGAAAACAATAAAAGTGAATGTATTCGAAAAACTTTAAAACAGTAGAAAAACGTATTTTTTATGCTGTTCGTATTAATAACCAAATCACTAACTTTCCTCTCCGTGTTCCAGCTCTAGTCAGCGACAAAAAAAAAACACAACAAAAATATTACAGGCATTGACTCGCTAGCGTATAAAAGACTTTACTTTGGAAGGAGTGATGAAACCTACTTGTGAAGTGTTTTTTTTTTTTCTTTTTAAATGTCGCGGGATATTCTTACACAGAAACACTTACTTTCCTATCTGGTGGTGGTACATCACGTAAGGCTGTGTATTTTATTTCCTTTTTTTTCATTGGTTAAGTTAGAGCAGTTCGACAATGTGCACACACACACAAGATCGATGTGCTTTGCCAATTATACTCAGGTACGCGAACAGCGAGAACGTCGTTGGCATTGATAATACATGGTCATTGAATGTATAGTAGACCCCATTCTAATGATAGAAAAATGTTGACTATGTTTCAGCGCATCCCTAACCAGTTTTCTTCGTATCTGTCACATCAATACGGATCAATTAACATTTATCACCCATGTGACGTTGATTTCAAGGATCTAACATACAGGAATAATTTTTCTTTCTTTTGAAGGTGTATCGAACCACGAGATAAAAGCCTGTCTTTGCTCGTCACGTCAGCAATTATGAATGCATTTGGTGAGTTTCAAATTTCGATTGTCTTGCCTGCTACAGAAATTAGGAAGGGAAACGAGTATTGTGACAATAGTGCCGAACCACAGAGAATTATCTTAGTGTCCTGATTTCTTTTTGAAATAATATGAATTATCAAAAAGAAAGACAGAGGTTAGTTAAACGTAAACTGGAGAGAGTTCTTGCTGGCGGCGCACCTACCATTCCACTTCATGTGATTAAACCCCTTAACATTATTTACGAGCGCTGATTTACAGTGCATACAGATTGAAAATAAGTGAGAAAGAATGCCACATCAAGATTAAAAGCTTTAATAAAAACTCATGGTGGGTGCTACTCTTTTGTTACATTCATTTATAATTGAATAGTACGCACTATTTTAGTAACATGATATTTAGGACGATGCCTCTTATTTGTGTTAATTTTAATAATAATAATAATAATAATATGTGGAGTTTAACGTGCCAAAGCCACGATATGATTATGAGGCACGCCGTAGTGGACGGCTCCGGAAATTTCCACCATCTGGTGTTCTTTAACGTGTACTGACACCGCACAGCACACGGGCCTGTAGCTTTTCGCCTCCATCGAAATGCGACCGCCGCAGCCGGGATCGAACCCGCGCCCTTTTATTCAGCAGCCGAGCACCGTAACCGCTACACCACCGCGGTGGACATTTACGTTAGTTTTACGGGAAAGGCTTTGTGAATGTAAATATTCAACAGCAGTCAATGTAATAGTGAAAATAACGAGGCAGTCGATGCCGAAAGGAATGCTCAATTTCTTTAATAGCATTAGCCAAGCCCGCACAATCGCCCATATATATAACTGCCAATTAAATGAGTCAGAATGAGGAATCACTTGTTTTACAAATCACAGACGAATTAACGAAAGCCGTAAAAAAGCTTGTCCTGACAATTTATGTTGGCATACAGAACTTATGTGGATGTCAATGGGCGTGCACTCTTTCCTGGGTTGTTTCTGTATGCTTTGGGCATTATGAGAAAAAAATAACACGATAGAGGAGCAGCTAGAGCCACGCCTTTGGGTTCCAACCTCGCCCCAAATACAGTTAGCCCTGTGCGACACAGTATTCATTTGGATACGTGACTTACATTTGCCATTTCTGTGAACACTGCGCTTATGGTAAATCAAGCATTCTTGTTGTTTAAGGTTCCTTTCTATAACTTCTGGTTGAAATAATTTGCTGCAAGCGACCGCTTTGGTGAAGCCATTTCCGTGTTTAACGAGTCGTTGAGCGCGAAACGATTTGGCATGAATTTAAAAAAATTACATTTTAAGGAATGCTAGCTGCCTGCAGATAACCTTTAGATAGCATGCAGTTTGAGTGGGTCGCTGAGCTTTGTTTATGAATAAATTAGCATGACAGACTGTACAATGACTAGATAATTATTTACGTTGTAATTGCAACTAATTGCTGAAAATATACTAAGATCTATTCTAACGGTTCCACTTGCTTAAGTTTATCTCCAGAGCCTTGACATCAAAATATGTAAATTTCACGCATTTATAGACAGTCTATCCTAATTTATGAAATTACAGGAGGCAAACCACTAAGAAAAAACAGGCGAAAGGAAAGAGCATCACGAAAATTCTGTCGTCTGATCCCTTCTGAGAGTACTTCCGTTTCTGATGAGCTAGACAGCCTGCGTCACGGCTAAAACACCTCGCACGCAGGCAGGCCTGCTAAAGGTGAATTTGTCTCCAAACTTCTTACTTCCAAACCCGGCATGTCCTCTTGGCGTGTCCAGCCGACGGTCTGAGACATCCGCACAAGGCTAGCAGTTCAAGCGGGACCAATCCATTCTTGATGCGATACGCCAGGTATCTTGGCGACAAGTAGCATGGCCAATAAGCGCGACTAGTAAGCAAGGCTCAAACGGTTACGTCTTGTAATTTCATGAAGTATGCAACAACTAGCCCAACAACAAGGTTTATTGAAGTATCATAATTCGCAGTAGACGGCATAGCTAGAAGGCGATTGCACATTTACTAACGCCATTTCTAAATTCTCTCGACAGCTTTCATCCCGTACCCGCTCATCTACGGTGCCTTGACGGACGCCTCGTGCATCGTCTGGGAGGATCGGTGCGGCGAGCGGGGATCCTGCTGGCTCTACGACCTCAAGAAGCTCCGCTACCTAATACACGGCGTCACGATGGCGCTGCTATTCGCCGGCTGCATCTTCCAGGCATTCATGGCCTACTACTGCAAACGCATCAAAAACTTCTACGACGACGAAGCGGACGAAGCAGCCGACGGCGGCGAGAAACCAGGGGGTGACGGTGTCCACGTGCCCCTGAGGCTGTCCATTAGCGAGGGACCTGATAGTCACGTGACAGGCACCGAGCGCCGCCCCAGGACTCGGACAAAGAGCATCGATAGCTGGGAGTTTCAGAACTTCAATCAGGTCACCAACGTCACCAAGTGAATGCTCACACACGGACAGTTGGAGTTGCGCTCCATCATCCCTTTACTCACTTTCCGCTTACCCGAGTAGGGTAACAAACCGGATACTTGTTCTGGTTGTCATTTCTACCTACCTTTCTTTTCCTTAATCTCTCTCTTGCACGAACGGGTCTTTTTGTTGTTGTTTCTTTTTACTCATATCACGTATGCGCCATTGTTTTGTGTTGCTCATGGACTGTGGTATATAGACGTCAATTTAGGAACATTGTGCGAACGTCACACCTCACTACATTTCTTTTGAAGTCAATGCTCTCCAAGGCCTCTGCCACTAGCACTCTGTAACGTGTTATAATGCGCAATGTTCGATTCATGACTGAAATAAATAAGGTAAGAAAAAGAACGAAACAAGGACAGTTTACGCACTTTCATTCCCACGTTCACTTTCGTTTTTAACTCTGTTTTCGTTCAGGCTCAATTCTGTGATTGAGCTCTCTGACAAATTTTCAAGGCCGTAGCCGCAAGCGGCCCGTTGCGCTATGACCTTGCGCAAAACACAGCAGGCGCGAAAAACGGTGAAAAAAACACGTGACCTTTTCCGAGGGAGCGGCGTGTGGAGAGGAAACCAGCGGTGAACGCAGACAGAAAACACGTGGCCTGTGTCATCAATGGCTGCTTGCTGTGACGGCATAAAGACGTCGCATATAGGCGAAATTTGTGGCATCATCATGACGTTACGGGACGACGCCATATGATAACCTCATCACATGAAATCGCCGCCTGACCAAAGGTGGGTCAATCCTGGATGTAGTGCGACGCCTCGTGACATGCAGAAAAGTTTAAGCTGGAGGGTTGGGGGGGAGGGGGGGTATGGATCAATGCAATTGACTGAGAAAACCAAAGCAGTTTAATGCCTGTATCTCACACTGCGGCTAGTTACGTCTTGCAAGAAGCCTGATCCCCGATTTTGGAACTAAATGCGTTACCAAGTGTGTAGCAGGCGGGCGCCTTCAAGTGTTCAGTGTAACCTGCTCTCGAAGATTTTAAGGCGAAAGCCTTAGATGCGTCATCGAACGCGGAGAGTGACCGCAGGCGTCAGCACGGGTGATGCCAAGAAAATCATGCGATGATGTGAGCGCATGACGCCACAGGTCGCCTAAGTGTGTGCTGTCATCATGGCGCCACTATTACGCCAGATAACGTGGCGTCACCACATTACATCACCGCTTGGTCAAAGGTGGGCTGATGCCGGAGGCGCTGCGAAACCACGTGAGGTGCAGAATGCTTCTAGCGACTCCGATCCCGGAGGCAGTACAAAACCACGTTTGATTCAGAGAGCTTCCGGGGTGGGGAGATCAATACAATCCACTGAGAAGGAAAAGATGATGGATTTCGCCTTCGAGTCGTCTTATGTAAGAGCACAAGAAAACGTGTGACCTTTTTTTAGTTGTCGCATACCAGGGCTGGGCAAAGATACTTTGAAATTGTATCGCGATACGATACAAGATACTGAGGTAAGAAGTATTGGAGATACAGATACAAGATACTGCCGCAAAAATTGTATCCGATACGATACTTGGCAATTGTATCTTAAGATACTTCGATACATTCTCAAATTTGTTATTATAGATCCATATAATGTAGCAGCAAACACCTATGCACGAAAATGTCTACTTCAAAATTTCTTAACTGTGACCTATTTTGTTTCACTTGAATGAAATGTCTGTTAGTATCTCAAAAGTTTTGCCCTTCTTGCTCAAAGTACATTAGTTTCCTTCCAGGATAACTTATTGGGGTTTGTTTAGCTTCTTCCCAGGGCAACTCTTTGTACACTTCGCTGACAGCGGTACTTGCTTTGCACAGCTTGCCGACCATCCAGCAGGTTGCCATATAATCACAATAACTTCAATAAGAAGCCTTCTCACGACGGCGCAAATACCGGTGTGGAATTTTACCATGTCCGTAAAAGGCAACTTGCACAATACCGTGTATCCGGACAGGTGTACAGCAGCAACAACGCTGGTAGCGACATTTTTTTTTCTTTTTTGTTGGGGGGGGGGGGCGCATGGTGTATACTAGGGGTTTGAGCCATTTCGCTAGCGGCCCGGCCCGCACACATGACCGTCTTCGTCTCATTTGTTTTTATTTTCTAAATAAGTATGTTCGTGAGCTGCACAGACATGACTGGTCTCAAGCATTCCTTTCGTGACGAACATGTGGTCACCATGTGCTAAAACATAACCGTGGAACAAAACTTTATATTTTAGAATCCGCGTCCAGATATCAGTCATTCTGTACATCGCTATCGATGTTTCTCGAATGCTGACTCCAAATCCCCTTCAGAAATGACCTATATATGAGATATGGGAAAGGCTTCCTTTCAGACGTCATTTTGTTCAAACTCTCTCCCACCATCTTCACTGTCCCGGCCCTTGCAACTAAATTTCGCGACTGCGGCCCGCTGGCTATAAGCTCAGTTTGAGACCCCTGGTGTATACGTACATGACGTAAAACTGCAACGAATTGTCATATTCTACTTATCTGCTGGCGTAAAGGATTCCTTGTTGATATGCTCACTAATGTGCAATCTTTTTAGCAATTATTCTTCAACGAGAGAACATGTGCAACACAGAAACGTCTCAGACGTATTGTATAGTGCCATAAAGCGTCGCAGGACACCGCCGCTATTCGCGTTATTGCCACTTATAGCTCCCATTACGTGGCGATTAGTAATGCGAAAAATATTTAAGAAAGCCTGATACAGGAAAACAAATATAAGTAAAATAGAAAGGTGGTTGTTTATCAAACATTCACATTGAATGAGTACAGAAACACAATACAGACGGCGCCCTTAATAGTTATGACAATTAAGCACCAAGTATCGTCAACTTACCTGTTGAGACAAGGGAAAATTCAGTGCTTATGGAAAATTGCCTGAAACGGCTCGTTGGGACCCTCATGAGCAAAACAGAGCATTCAGTGAAACAAAGTTTCTCGAATCACCTTCCTAACATCTTTAAGATGGCTCCTAATGATTTCCATTATTACAATGCAAACTCAATATCGCTATTTTCCTAAGCGGTAAGCAGAATGTTTTGTACTGTTTACTCAAGGTACGCCCACATAATTATATATTTGTTTTCAAAATCGCCTTGGCAACGTGTAAATGTGTAAACAGTAGTGGAAATAAAGTAGACCGAAGAATAAAGCAGAGATCTTATTTTGGGTGCGCGTTGCAAAAGACATACTGCAGTCACGTCACTGTGGTACCAGACCGGAAAAACAGTGCAGACTTAGGTAATGTAAGGGATGCAAAATGACAGCTAAGAAAGCACAAGTGCTTTCTTAGCTGTCATTTTGCATCAATTTTGTCATTTGTCAAAGCTGTCATTTTGCATCAAATTTGTCTGAAATCAAATTATGATTTCATAAATTCTTTGAATAAATGTGCGAAGAAGTGAAAACTGCGGTACGCCAAGATAGTTTCTGCTAGGTAAACGCTTGCACTTTTAGATCTAGCATCAGTAGCAGTGGTGCTAACGTTGTTAGATTCTTATTTGCATATAAGTTAATTCATGGCATGCAAGTTAAACTTACATCCACGAGATCCTTCAAATCGCTGATATCTAAAATTCATGCGACGCAAAGGAACCCCATTCTTGCACGCATCACATTTCGTTACGGAGCAAGACTCAAGAGAATCTTCATTAACGACACTGTAGCAACATCAGAATTTGCGCAACAGACGCGGCGCAGGACAGTGGTTAAGAGCAAGTGTCGCGGCATATTGGCGCAACTAAAAAGCAATCGAGCAAACAAAAGGTACGTGGGCTGGGCGTAGACGTCCGCGCGCTTGTCTTCCTCATCTTCTGCCCTCACTGGGGTACTCTGGCGGGAAAATAAAATTGCGTCACCGCCCTAAGACTTATTCAGATGGCTTAGTGGCACCAGTACCAGCTTGAGAAGTGGAGCTTGGACAGCGATTATTGTTCGCACGGTTGTGTTGCGATAGAAGTATCTTGTATCTTAAGATACACGATACATTATCGAATGTATCGGAAATACAGATACAGATACTCGTCTTTCGAGTAGTATCGCGATACAGATACAAGATACTCATAGAGTATATAAGATAGTATCTCAGATACATGTATCTTCGATACTGCCCAGCACTGTCGCATACCCACGGGGGCCAGTCCCACCTGCAGCTAACGTCGGCGCAGTCGTGGTCGTCGCCCTCCTCCTTCTCCTCTTCCTCCAAGGGCAGAAAAACGCGCGTGGTTGCCGTACTATACCTCTGGCACGTCACAAGCATATTCGGAGCCATAGGCGTGCGCACAGGGGGGGGGGGGCAGTCGCCCACCCCACCCCCCCCCTAATCACCTAAGAGGGGGGGCGCAATATCTGCCCCGTACATTGACCCTTCTAGTCACCTAAGAGGGAGGGGGGCGCAAAATCTGCCTCACACATTGACTTAGTAGGGTGGGGGGGGCGCTGCGATGAATCTCCCCCCCCCCCTGATGGGGAATCCTGTGCACGCCTATGCTCGGAGCGCCAAAGCCTAAGCCCGCATAAGATAAGGGGCCGTGCCCTCGCATATACATTTAACCGAAGTAATCGTGTCCTGATTTTCTTTTTACGGCGAGTGTCCCGCATTCGCAGCGATATGCTCGTCATGGAAAGCATATGTACCGGTATTCACAATGTGACATTTTAGGTAAGTGCCGTTCGCGATCAGTGATCGCAGGTTTGGTCGCATTGTTGTGTCATTAGGTATCGCAGTATTCTGGTTCTTGATCACTGACCAGAGAAGAAAATGTGTCTGACACAGATTTTCTCACATAAGGGCCAAAATAACGGTTAGGGGTATTTTCAAGAGGGCATCAATAGTCGTATTAAGGTGCAAAAATGAGAAGGAAAATTAAATCCCGATAGTTTACGATCGAGAACCATGACCTCATTGTGAGGAACGCCGTACTAAGAAACTTCAGATTATTTTTGTCATCTGCGCTTCTTTAACGTGCAACTGTGCACCGAAACTAGAGTGAAGTCACATCACCATCATCAAGCCGGCAATTTGAACACGAAAATGGAAGAGCTTAGAAGAGGAGAAAAGAGAAGACGGCACTGACGGCAAAATGGTCGGTTCCCAACTTGTTATTGCTGCTGCCGTGATTGTCCTACTGGCGCCTATGGCAGTCACCCTTCCGCACATGAACAGCATCAGGTGAGACCACTGCGAATGATGCGAATGAGAGACACTCAACATTTCGCAAATTTTCACGCAGCACGTTCTTCGGTAATGTGTTTACGGGTGCACTGGGCACGGATACGAGCAGACAGGTAGCACCCTGGCTCTGTGGCAATTAAGAGACAGTTTTAGTTGGGCGTCCGAAGCGGCTTTGTGGATGCAGGCTGCCGTTGGAAATGGCTGGCAGCCTGTGGACACAGAACTGCTGTGGACGTCGAACTAAAACTGCCTACTGTCTATTAATTGCCATAGAGTTCCTCAGGGTGTTAACGCCATAGGGTGTTAACGCACCGATCTGGTAGCATGCGATCTGGTAGAGAATGAAAGAACAGGAGTGCTAAATAAGCTGCGAACGAATAATCAAGTTCTAATAGCTGCAAGAGCTACTACAGGGTAGTCATGGTGACGTGGCCTACGCTTCGCGGAATCACCACTAGTGCCGCATGCACCAAGTAACACGTATCTTGAGATCCGCGCACGCGAGAGTAATAGCACCCTGAGATTCATTGGCGGTGCTATTAGTCCATATATGCTTCTTATCAGAATCGTCAGTGTGTATGCTTTCGTCTTAAAGCATAGTCTAACATGATTAAGAGGTCCATACAAAAATTGACGTGTCCTATCCGCTCAAGGCATCAAGCCAAAAATGCGCGCCGGCGAGTCAGAAACTTCAGCATGTTCAGGCAAGAGGCACGCATTTATTGGCGCTGCTGCTCACTCAGAGAAAATGACCCCAATACAAAAACCTAAACCTTCTGTAAAGAAAAATAGAGAGCAAGAAATAACGTAATAGTTGATACGTAAAACAATGAGTCACACCATGAAATTCCCACCAAACCTCTGTTGTTTTTACGGCTGCCAATAAGTTAGGTAAGATATGTGTCGCAGTACAGAGAAAGAATGGGCCGGTGATAGACAAGAAGCGGACTGATATTTGTTTTGTGCAACATACCAACAAATTTACTGATTGACGTACGTGTGTGGTATGTAAGATTTCGTTTAGCGGCGGCCGCTTTAAGTAGGGCGAACAGGGCTCGTTAACCAGAGATTAATAGAACATAAGAGATCGCTAACCGGATGCTCGCCATCTAATCTATCTTTACATTGTAGAGAGTGTAAGTGCACGCCAAAATTCGATGAATGCGCGATTTTGTACCGGCGCGGGAATGAAGAAACGCGTTTAATGGTTGAGGCCTGGCATATCGGTATTAGTGGTAGCGCATGCGTGAGCCAACCATCGATTAACCTACATAAAGAAATCAAGTGTCTGAGTAGTTATCTCTCACGTAGATGACCACGCGTGCCGGATTGGTAGGTTTTCCTATTGCTTGGGCACGCGCAGATAAGTTTTCGTGCCTTCTTTCTTTTCCGCCTTTGTGCGCCTTTTCAGTTGTTAACGGCGTTTGTGGTGTCCTGACGTCTTTCTTGTGTCCGTGTTTGCACGCCCTGTCTCTTTAACATGAATACTGACCAACTAGCTCAGCTCTCTGTTATATTAAGTTCTACATATCTGCCATGCGCCACGGATAGTTATGTATCGTCCAGTGTGTTCACGGTGTAAGGCGAAAACAAGCGCAGTTTTACAGCCAAGCCGTCTCTGCCTAGGGTACCAGAAAATTTTCACAGTCCGTCGACAGAAAACGCACCCAGACTTGACGATACGTCGGCCAACACCGCGGAATCACGAGCGGACACGTGACGGCCTTCTCCATGCCAATGAGCGGTGAAGTGGCGCTCCCTTCTGTGGGACCACTTGCGCGCGTGCAGCTTTAGAAAGGACGCTCCTTTCGCTCAGTTTTTCGAGAGTGTTCCATGGCTAGGCCATGCACGGAATGTCGAAAAGCAGCATGCATACGGAGTGGCGATGGGATTATCGCAAGCGATCAACGCCACGCATAGGAAACGCATGCGCGGGAGATTCCGCCTATAGCAACTGATTTCATTTGGGCTTTAACAGCGCTGGGAAGGCCGCGCATAATTGGGACTCCCGTAGGCCAGCATGAGCACGGTGACACAGTGCACCTAACTGTCTCACTGTCAATCATTTCTTGTAATGCATTGTTCCATAGTTCAAGGCTACTCACATTTGTCAATTTGATCAGGAGTTAGCACTGCTTCGTTGGCCAGCCATCTTCACAGCGTGGACTGGAGCCCGTTTTTACTTCCTCATGATTGAAATTATTCAGTTGTTGCAGTGAAATACATTGAACCTGTCATATCTGTAGCATTTAGACTGAGGGGTCATCTTTGCCTATCTCTTGTCTCTAACTACGAAGACAGATTTACAAGAGAAATTTCTTTGTAGGTCACGTTTAGACAGGCCAGTAATGCGAATGCGGCTTTCCTTGAAGTTTTAACGCCAATATCCTGATCATTTTTCCCATGGGCTTCGACGTAGACCTGGAGAAGATACGACGCGTTATGTCACAATATCGACTGACCCCGGTACACCACGCGACGACCAGGATGCCACGGAGGAAGAAACACCACTTAGTTCCAGCAATGGTATGCAGTCTTTGCCAGGTCACCGCGATATTTCTTCTACCAGCGTTGCATAATATGAACAGCGCACCCTTAATTCGAAATTCAGGCCATGTTTTTGACGCATCAAGTTGTTCTCGCACGGGTATATCCATCGACAAGATCACAGAGCGAATTATCTTAACGCCCGTGTCGGCAGTGGCGTACCAACTTGTTTGCGAGTTGGAGGGGGGGGGGGGGGGGGGAGGCAAGCCTCTCCCACTCCATCGGTCGTATATATATATATAGGCAGAGAGAGAGAGAGAGGGATACTTTCTTCATTCGCACTAAGTTTCATGGGATTTTTGATATACAGAGGGAGAATTTGCTTAGCTGTGTTTAATAACATGATAAAATAAGCACAGTTAGTACTACGTCGCATACACTGGGACAAGCAAAGATATGCGTGTTATGCATGTAATAGTATTACAAGGAACACTTTTTGGAAAATAAGCACACAACCTGATGCATGAATACAATTATGTTATTATGTTGATGGCGACCTTCCCAGTAGTATAGATGGGCATCATTCAATGAAATTTCGTTAATGTCTAAAAGCCGCTCACTAATAATAGCGTTTTAATGTAGGTAGCAACGAGTGTACTTTTTCTTTTCATTAATTAGTACCACGCTTCCGTGCACATATTCAGGTTTGTGTATATTATATTTTTCCTTGTTTCCTCCTAGTCGAAATAGTGTTTTTAGTGCGTTTTATTATTATTGCTATTATTATATTACTATTATATTGCCAGTGTTGTTAACTTGTCAACCACAAGTCTCCTTTAAAAAAGTAAAAAATTTGGGGTGTTATAGGCGTGGTACATTCTTTATACTCATCACATTTGTATTTGCAACATTGCTTGGAGGGCCTTCCGGCCCCTCCAAGTAAATACGCCTATGCTAACGGTGTTAGCCCCAGTTTTCGTTGAAGAAATGTTGGTCGATTATAGCGTTAAACTACGCCGCATTGTTGCCTTCTGCATTCGTCATTAGCTGTTTATGACTGGTTGAGTTCATGCACACAACACCCAACGCGATGCAACAAAAGACGCGAAAATGATCAATCGCGTAGTATCCGCTTATGCATGACTACGTAAAAAATAAGAGAACACTATTTTAACGCGACAGCGTTAAAGAGCTCGTATCGCAGAAATTCCGCCGTCGGCGTCGGCGCCGTTGGTTGTGAGCAAAAAATCATCATCTTGTCCGTGACCGAAAAATCGAAAAAGCTGCAAATAAAATAAATAATAAAAATGTTGGGCCCGAGTGAGAATCGAACACAGGCCGTCTGCGTGGCAAGCAGGTCTTCTACCACACAGCCACGCCTCTGTTTGGAGCTGCACTGAAAGTAACTTTCATGCTTCCCAAAAATACGCGTCCTGTATACCTACATGTGTCACAGTACGAGATGTAATATCGCAGTAATATTGCGTGGTACAAGCGTACATTGCCATCGGGCGTCACACCATGTCAATATCATAACGATTTGGTGGTTTAAAGACAGCCACCCATTACAAAAGGCACACACATTACTGCGCGTATTTCCTTAAGACGACGTATATAGTGGGTGCATCGCAACTTCGAAAAAGTTTCTCGCGCATAATTGCTCCTCGTTTAAAGCATATGCTACCCATTACATAAGGCACACACCTTAGTGCGCGCATTCTGTTAAACATTCGTAGTGTTCGAAGTGCGCACTAGGGGCAGGATATCGCTATCGCGTTCACCTTTTAAAGGCAAAGCTTAAGCGTACCCCAATTTTTTTACCATTGGTTCTACGCCATTCGTCAAACATTTTTGGTAAGAATAATATCTCGGGTTTAACGTCCCAAAACCACGATATGATTATGAGGGACGCCATAGTGGAGGGCTCCGGAAATTTCTACCACCTGGGGTTCTTTAACGTGCACCTAAATCTAAGTACACGGGCCTCAAACATTATCGCCTCCATCGAAAATGCAGCCGCCGCGGCCGGGATTCGATACCGCGACCTTCGGGTCAGCATTCGAACGCCATAACCACTAGACCTCCGTAGCGGGGCTAAACATTTTTTTTTGTGTGTGCCATAAAATCGCCTGCTTGTTACGCGACGTCACAAATCTGTGAAATCGCGACGTTAAAATGGCGTATGCACACTAAAAAGTCCACTATATACAATGCTGAACAATACCTAAACGTTTTTTCGGAATAACAGGAAAGTGTCTTATTCTGAACGTTATTCAAGAAGGCTGCCCGCCGATCACACAGGCAGAGGCTAAATATAGCAGCTGGCGATTTGTATGCGTATGAGGGGAAAAGAAAGAAAGGGAAAATAGACAACCACCCGTTTGTAGCACGAAGCCACAAGGAAATCCATACGGATTTCTCAGAAATAAAGCCTCTTAGTTGCCGAAAAATTCGTCCTGGTCCGGGGATCGAACCCGGGACCAACGCCTTTCCGGGGCGGTCGCTCTACCAATTGCTTCGAGTTGTCGATGAATTCGCCCTCGCGCTGCCAATTGCTAGCTTCCTGGTTAGCTCAATTGGTAGAGCGACCGCCCCGGAAAGGCGTTGGTCCCGGGTTCGATCCCCGGACCAGGACGAATTTTTCGGCAACTAAGAGGCTTTATTTCTGAGAAATCCGTATGGATTTCCTTGTGGCTTCGTGCTACAAACGGGTGGTTGTCTATTTTCCCTTTCTTAACCCTTCCGCCACCTTGCGGGATTCCGCAGAACTTATTTCCAACTCTGTAAACTCATCCTTGCTGAGAGAGATGGGGAGAGAGAAATTAACATCACTGCTCGTGTGTGCTTCTTTGCCGTCCGAGTTGTATTTTGCGCTGTACGAGCGAAGTCGGCCGTCGAGTAACCTGATCATCGTTGGAACGCACCGTCTTTTATACGTCTCACCAAACCTTCCAGCGTTATCGCTGGTGCTCGCGCAAGCTCTCGAATAAACTTGACTCTTCGCGTTCCGCGCGTAATCTTGACAGAATGGTCTCAAATGACCGCAAAGCTTACCGAACATTGCGACGTGGTCTGCGCCGAGCGTTGCTAACAGTTTTTGCGGGTGAAACCCGAATGCATCAAAATGAGGCAAGAAACACACGTGGCAATATGATAAGCAAGACGAAGCAGGCTAATGAGAGACTAAAGCGGAAACACTTTACTTCTGTAGTCGCATCGACCCACAGCAGCTTGGATATAGAGCAACGGCGACGCTATTTCCTTTGTATGAAAGAAAGTGAATTTCCCGAATCAAGAAGAGCGTTTCATCGGTCTATAAAGCTTTTACTGGTTCCCGCCTGTATTTGCGTCGTCGATGATGTAAAAATATCAGGCCAGGCAGGGCGGAATAAATGCATGTGCAGAGCGTTATAGCGTTATAGGGCCCCTGCTCAGCGGTAGCCTCCTTTGGAATGCTGGAGCGCAAGGCGCGAGAGTGTCGCATAAGCGACCTGCACCGCAGAGAGCTTACAGTGCGTTGTCTTGAAACACGGAGGACAATTTTCACAGCAGAAGCGTACGGCAAATTTTAGTATAGAATGACATGATTGCCGTGTTGAAGGAAAAATACAGTAGTTGGTTTCCCAGTGTGCAGCCGACAGCGATCACTGTCTAAAGTGTGTGTGGGGGGGGGGGGGGGGGGAGGGGGGAGGGGGGGACTCCGCCCCTTTTGCCCCCCGGTAGATACGCCTATGCGTGTCGGGCTAACGCGTCAAGTCATGCAAGCCGTATAAAGGTTATGCCAACTACGCCTACACGCAGAAACTGCTTCAACTGGACCGGGGTCAGCTTGCAGCGAGCACGTCCACTGTGCAACCATCCTGATATGCTTGACGTCTGGCACTTGCGGTTGCCCGGAGAACGTGCCTGTGCTGGTGCGCGACGCGGACAGCTACGCCTGCGTCTCATGTACGTGTTTTAGCCTGTTGGGGATTTATCAGACTGCAGACTCCGCTAAAGGTTATATAAGGTTCTTTATTAAACTACGCGACCCGAAACAAAGGGCCCCAGGCCCGATTGAGTATACAAGCGGTTTTCCGAGCAGCTTGTCTCCTTGGCTGCCGGAGGTCGACTCTCTTCGTCTCGTCGACACTCTCCTCCCGCAAGACGATGACGATCACGTGACCAGGCCGCGGCTTCCAGACGCCAGCCCCTGAGATCAAAGGGCCCGAACACAGCAGCACTCGGTCGAAAGGAAGAGGCGCGAGGACAGGCAAACACTTCTCCGTAACCATTCGGAGAAAGAGCCGTGAGAGAAAGAGAGACAGGAAAAGAGAGAACAAAGGCAGACAGAGATTGAGCTTGAGAAATTAAAGCTAGAGCAGGCGAGATTAGCGCGCAGTGCGGATGCGGCGTCGCCGCAATAAGAGCGTGAAAATGACGAGTTTGCTTCAGCCGTACAAAACAGGCGATGACATCGGTCTCTACCTGATTAATTTTGAACGGATCTGTGAGAAGCATTCATTTCACCAGGACACATGGCCAGAACGGTTGCTTGCGTTGTTACCGGGAGAGGCCTCGCAAGTCGTGGCCAGACTGAGCGCAGCCGAGGCAGGCGTGTACGGCTCAGTGAAGTCGACTTTGCTAGCAAAATACAGGCTTTCCACAGAAGAATTTCGGAGGAGATTCCGACAGGAAAGAAAGAAGCCTAGCGAAAGCTTTGTTGAGATTGCGTGTAGCCTGAATGATAATTTTTCGGAGTGGGTAAAAGGAGCAGGGGCGGATAACTTCAGTAAACTGGGAGATCTAATCTGCTTAGAGCAGTTTTATGACACCCTGCCAGATAACGTGCGCCTGTGGGTTAAGGATAGGCAGGAAGGTGTGTCTGTGAAGAACGCAGCACAGCTAGCCGACGAGTATGTGGCAAGTCGAGGTTTCAGGACACCGACCAATAGCGCACATCACTATCCAAGGCCAGCACCACGGCCACAAGCTTACACTCGAGGGCAGCAACACACAACGAAAGAGCGAGACGGAAGTCGACCTCCGGCAGCCAAGGAGACAAGCTGCTCGGAAAACCGCTTGTATACTCAATCGGGCCTGGGGCCCTTTGTTTCGGGTCGCGTAGTTTAATAAAGACCCTTATATAACCTTTAGCGGAGTCTGCAGTCTGATAAATCCCCAACAAGACATTCAACAGGAAATTTTGAAACGTTATTTGACATTCCAATATGCTTCATATTAGATACCGTATTGCTTAATTGTTCCATTTGTGTATCCTTATGCGCTCTCAGAAAGGTAACCTACAGTGCAGAACAGCAGTGTACTAGTTACTTTCCTCGATAGAAGTTTGCTTCTAAGACCCGTCAAAAGGCAGCGTTATTACTGCGCTATGGAAACAGCAGTCGCCGCAGCGCGTCTTGAAATTACTTTTCTTTTACATGAACGTGTTTTATGCCGGGGTCCACCAAGAATTCACCAACGTCATTTCCGTCACAGACGTTACATCGATGAAATGCACGCGAGCAGATGACAAAGAACCAGAAGAAAAAGAAAATTTCGGCGGCCGCGGTCGCAGGGATGGAGATGTGCCACTATAGGCGTGAACGTGGGTGCATCCACGTCAAACGCTGCTATAGCAGCTGCCAAACACCAATAGAATTGTAAAAGCTCTCATATGAACGTACAATCAACTACTACTCTGAGTACATGGTTCACTTTCGTGTTATACCGATTCCCATGACGGAGGGATCAACCATGTTTTTTTTTATGGTTATGAAGACCCATATAGTTCACTCTGTAAAATGTATTGTGGAAGTATTATGTGCGCATGTGCAGGAACCAAGACGGCTTAATGAAGAGCCAGTTGACATTTGGCACGGGGTACGGTCAAACGATGCGCCCTAGTTCGGATTTTACATAACCAAGTTATACAGTTGGGTTCAGGCTTTCATGTAGGCGGTATTGCATAGCCTCATGTCAAACCACTTGCGAGCGTGTCACACTCATCATTCCTCTGCGTTAACGCTAGGCGCTGCTGTGTCTCAAGCGATGCTTGCACCCGCGGTTGGTTTAGCTTCTTTCCGCCTATTGAAGTAAGTCGCCATCTTTACTAACCAGGCCAACCTTACTCCAAGGTGCTAATGTGTTGAGACTTTCTCTGCGACCTCCATACTTGCTCATTACATTCGCGCAATGTCGCTTGTGATGTTTCTTTAGATTAACTATAGTAATTTACTTGCATTGTCTAAGTGCGTCGACATTTCCTTTAGGGTGATACACGTGAACTTAACTGGTTGTTCAGATTTACACTTGCTTAGACACCAAAAGGAATCTTTTGATATTTTGCTGTTGCCTTTAATCTCGTAAACATGTGTTCGCCTCTTTTCCTGCCTCAAGAGTCGCATCGTATTTTGCTAATGTCACGGCGCAGAACTTGTATGTGGTCTTTTAAATGACACAGTTTCCCAAATGTGAGGCCCTTCGCCAGAGGGCAGCTGCGAATAACGATGAGCGCTCAGGCGAAAATCCATGTGGCTTCTGCGGCATAATATAAGCGGACAGCCAGCAGAAGAGCCTTCCTTTGTGTGTAGCTTATGAAGGGGCGAGGTGGTGCATCATATCTTGCGACGGAAAAACGGTTATTGATATGTATTTGCTTCTTCAGCCCGCCTGTTGAAGTGTTACTTTTTGCCTAATCTCCCGAGTGGCGTTTGACTGTCACAGCTCGGCGGCTGAAGGAATTCTGCCTGAGCGATGACGAGTGCAGCCACGCCAACAAAGAAGCACGCTGTGTAGAGTCGCTGTGCCGATGTCACACGGACTTCTACGCCTCGGGTGATGACTCAACCTGCATGCCAAGTGAGTGGCCGTTACTGTGTAGGTATGTGTTGCCGTAATTAGCCAATTCATATTGCCCTGAATGTTAAAGAAAGTGCCCGATCACATCTGCGGGTCATGAAATGAAGTTATTTGAGCCACTGTCTTTCCAGCCAATGTTACTGCATTCATTTTCTCTCATTACTTGTACAATTGCGCTGAAAGCTGTGAAGAATACTTCAGTTATTATTAATGGTGCTTGTCGCGGAAACTTTCATGTGTTGTCCGCACAGAAAGGACTGACGTTTCGGCCGCGGGACCGGCCGCTACCAGAATTTCGGGTAGTCCTTCAGGCTTTTTTTCTAGCAACATCCTGACTTACTCTTTAGTTCTCTATCTCGGATCATTGCCAGCATTTCGAGCAGGAATTCCAGCTTTTCTTCCAGTGAAGTTCTGAATAATTTTTTTTTTCATCTTTAGTTCTCGTTTTTTGGAACATTGCAGCCCTGCTTGTGGTCTCGCCATTCTTAATGCAAGTGAAAAAAAAAAACTGAGAAAATCATGGACCAGTCGTCACTTCTAAACACCTATTGCAACATTGTAGTTAACGGTTACTGCGAACTCCGTAATTTTGGCGTAACTTTCACGCAGTTGAGGGAAACGCGTTACTTCTCTATACTGGCCTTCGGGACAGCAGAGCATTCTGTTTACATGGCATTATTAGTAAGTCGAACGAGACAGGTATGCGGGGGAACGTGGAGTCTTGAAGTTACGTATATTTGTCCAACAAGGAACGTCGTTTGCGCCAACGTTTAAACAAGGGCGCTTGTCTCCGTCAGGATCGCGTCAGCTCCTGACAAAAACAAGTTCTTTTCTATAACCGTTGGCTCTAGCGACATTCCTTGATCGATGACATCTTATTAACTAGAAAGGCAGATGGTGTACTAGAGTTTTTTTTGTTTGTTTTTGTGAGAACTACATAGCCCTGAGTGATCAATATGTTGCACTTAACCTTTGCGGAAGATGCTTGCTTGACCGTTACATGGACTTTGCAGAAACGAGCACGTGGCGACCGCTGACGACAACCATGTTTCCGGCAGTGCTGCTCATTCTGGCGCTTATCGTGATTGGCTCCGTTGGTTATATTAGGTGAGTGGTTCAATTGAAGAGCTTTCATCATCATCATTCGCAGCCTGTTTTAGCCCACTGCAGCAAGAAGGTCTCCCCCAATGATCTCCAGTTCAATCTTTCATGTGCGAGCTGATTTGATTTCATTACTGCGAACTTCCCAATTTCTACACTCCATCTGACTCTCGGCGTTCCTCTACTGCATTTCCCATCCCTCGGTACCCATTCTGTTGCTCTTACTGTCCACCGGTTGTCTGTTCTACGCATTACGTGGCCAGCTCAGGTCAATTTTTTTTTCGCTTGATGTCATCTAGGATATCTGCGACTCCTGTCTGTTCCCTTACCCATTCTGCCGTCCTCCGATCTCTTAATGTTATTCCTGTCATTTCACATTCCATTGCACGCTGCGTCGTCCTCGGTTTTCGCTCTAGTTGTTTTGTTGTTCTCCATGTTTCAGCCCCTTATGTTAGAACTGGCAGTACGCAGCGGTTGAATACTTTTCGCTTTAATGACAGTGAGAGATTTCCTGACCATATTTGGAAGTGCCTGCCGAATGCGCTCCAGCCCATTCGTATTCCTTGGTGGATTTCTTTTTTGCGATTAGGTTCTCCTGTGAGTAGTTGTCCTAGGTATACACATTCTTGTATACACTCTAATGTATGGTTTTCGATCTTAAACTCTTTCTGTTTCGCCAGGCTATTTAACATTATCTTTGTCTTCGCCATATTCGTTTTGACGCCTTCTTTGATACTTTCTCCGTTTAATCCCTCAATCATTTTTCATGCTTTCATTACAGTTAAAACGTACCGAAAATATCCTCCGACGGCAATGAATAAAACAGCAGCTTGTTGGGCAAAGAGCACGGAACAGTGGATAACTCTGTACAAAACATCATATTCGTTGAGATTTTACGTCCCGAAATCGCGATATAATTATGAGAGACGCCGTAGTGGAGGGCTCCAGAAATTTCGACCACCTAAATCTAAGCACACCGACCACCAGTATTTTGCCTCCATTGAAATGCGGCCGCCGCGACTGGGGATATAGATATCCCGCGGCTTCAGGTCATCAGTCGAGCACTATAAGAAGACCAGCGTGGTGGATCACTTTTCCTTACCACTTCGCTTTTCCACCCGCGTGCAATGGTATACTGTACATGGTTTTAATATACTTTACCATCCCCCTCCTTTTTCTTCTCCTCACCCTAATTTCCATTTCGCACACCCTTGCTATACTATACTAAACATGGCCATGCTTTGATTTACCTTCTGCCATCCTCATTCGCATCCTCCTCACCCTCACTTCCTTTTCCCGCCCCCTTGCTATACATGGCTATGCTATTACATGGTTTTGCCTGCGTTACAAGCGACGACATCAGATGACAGCACACTCCCTTCCTCCTTTCCCTCCCTTCCCTTCCCAGCCCCCTTCCTATACATGGCTATGTTATAGATGTCTGTTATACATGGTATTGCCTGTGTGACGCCTTGCACTGTTATGCTGTCTTCTACCCTCTACCATCCTCCTTTCCCTCCTCCTCACTTCCCTTTCCCGCACCCTTACTATACCATTCTATACATGGTTATGCTATAGATGGTTTTGACTGCGTGACGCCTTACATGGCTATGATATGCTTCTGCCCTCTCTCTTCCTCCTTTCCATCCTCCTCGCTATCCCTTCACTTTGTCGCCCCCTTGCTATACATAGCTATGCTATATATGGGTTTGTCTGCGTGACGCCAAGCGGCGACATAAGATGGCAGCACACGATGACAGCATACTCCCGTCCTCCTTTCCCTCCTATTCACCTTCTCATCGTTCCTCCTCACCCTCGTTTGTCTTTTCCGCCCCCTTGCTATACATGACTATGGTGTAGATGACAATGCTATACATTGTTTTACCTGCGTGACGCCAAGCGACATTAGACGACGACGACTGCATACGACAGCATACGACAGCCCGGCCCCCTAAAGTGCTCCGCACCTAAAGGGGACCTGCAACACTTTTCCAAGCAATCGTATAATGGCATCGTTAAAAGAGCTTATTGCCTCACGAATCGACTGCCGGAAAAAAAATTTTCAGACTCCGTCAGCAGGAGCAGAGTTAAGGTACGTGCACACTGGCGGAATGGATGCCGCGGCGGCGTCTCGCTCGTCGGCGCCTCCGCTCAGGAAACAGCGGCAAGCTGCCCACATTGCCGGCGCGAGAGTAACGTGACAAGAGCGAAAATCACTCAGGCGTGCGCGCCCGCCGGCTCACTGACGGCTCGCACATTCTCCCATACCGGCAGAAAGGGGAGGCGCGAGAGAGGAGAACAATGTCCGACTTCTATGACGACCGCCATGTAAAGAGGAAGAAGAGAAAATGCAGGCGCTGATTGGTGGTTTGCTTGCGCGGCAGCCGACGGCAGCGGCGAAAATAGGTCAGGGAGCAATTCGGTCGGCGGGAGGAAAGTGCCGCGCCGCCAGTGTGTTCGTAAATTTACAGGGATTTGCCGCGCGCTTTATGCGCTTTCTCTTTCCTTTCGTACTAGCGAGTGCGTTGAAAGCTATATACGCGGGGAGGAGATGACAAGAGGGCAAGAAGATGCTTCCCTCCGCCAGCAGGCGTCATAATTTTCTTTTCATTTTTTTTTCTTCTCACGCGTGGCTTAATTTCAGTGTGAACGCGAGCGCGCGCGCGGCAACGCGGCGCCATCCCGCGGCGTCCACAGTTACTATGAAGCTCATGGTGTTCAAATCAGCCAACGGCCGTGTACTTTGGGTATATGGCATCATTTGTAGAGAGAAGAGGGAGCGATTTCTAGCTGACTGATAATTAAAGGGACACTAAAGGCAAATAGCAATTTATGTCAGAGTGAAAGCTTAATGTATGACAACGTGTAAAACGGCAATATTATCAACAGCAGTGCCCTCTTTATCGAGAAATTAAGCTAAATGTATCACACGATGAGCGCCATGAGCGGCACATTTTGGAAATGATCCCGATGAGAGAGTTCGACTACAATTAATCACTCGTAATCAAACTAGCTCCAATAAAAAAAAAAGGACCTTCCGTTCATCAAGAGACGTAATAAAATGCTGCTGGCTCGTTTCTGTTTGATTCGTGGAAAAAAGAACCTCTTTGGCGTTGCATGGGGAACGGCGCGCGTGGTTCAAAGGTTCCGTTTTCGCCGAACTGCGCTTCGCCCGGCACCTTGCTTCGCTCACGCGGTCGCGTCTCAGTGTTAGTTTCGGTATAGCGTACTGCCGCGTGTGTTTTGCGCGCTCGTGAAAGTCACTCTGACAGGAAGTTCGGCAAAATGCCACATGCATGTGATGTTGCCGGATGCCCGAATAGCGCACGCCGCCAGTGCACGCCGCCGCGAAGTAAAGGAGGGCAACGTTGGGCACGGCAGCAGTGACGTGAGAAACACCGCTTTCAGGCGGGTGAATTGAAGTGCGCTAACGCGATGCGGACCACTAAAACGTGATTTTATTTCAAAATAAGCACTTCCTTGGCACAAAAGTAGCACTACGAGGTTTCTCGACCGTTATTTCAACAATCAACTTCGACTTAATATTTGCCTTTAGTGTCCCTTTAACTGTAAGTTCCAGGCCGCGTGTGCGTTTGGCTCGCGTGTTCTCAGAAGTTTCGACTACCGATCGGCAGCGTTTTCAGACCATGCGGAAAGGGCCCCTTTAAAATAAGTGCCCGGAGGATCTCTTAAGTGTGCAAGGCGAAGATTTGCCCTAATGGTCTATGGTGCCTTTGTGGCATGGTTTTAAATTATAACGCCTCCAAGTTATAGGGTCATATAAGTTACAATATTTTCCGATTTGCAAAGTTGTTGGTCTAAACAACAACATTTTTTATTACCCTGAAGTAGTAGCCCGACGACTGTTTCTAAATACTTCTAGGAATTGTACCGCGTGTTCGAGTCACCCCCTCCTTGAAGCATAATGTGTATGAGATTAGATATATTGTTCATATAACTATAGTCACACGTACTTCACATTTTAAAATTGTCTCCCTTTTGCAGGTTGAAGGGAGGTCCGGATGACAAGGCGCCAACCACTTCGGGCCTTTCGTTTTTGCCCAGAAGCATCAGAGAATTTCGTATGGAGAACCTGCGCAACTGGTTCAAAACGTGGCCGTTCAAGAGTCTTTCCAACGCAGGCAGCCGACTGCGCCTCCTTTCACTCAGTGCCTCCCAGAGGATTAGATTTCTGACATTTCAGTGGGATTGGACACGGCTAGTAGAGGATGTCCCTCGATCGGACGAGTCGCGGAACGTAGTTGAGCAAGAGGCCGCGCCGGCTGCCCACGACATTGTCGTCAAAAGAGAGAGGAGTGGTCCTTTCCACTGGACAACTTTCGACGTCACCGACGCACCTGCGCAGCGTTCCCGCTCCTCCGTTCGACACATCTTGCTGCAAGAAAATGTGAGGACGCCAAGCGAGAACAAATATGCAGATCGCCGAGCGGAGGAATCCAACGGCCAAGCCGGAAGACCTCCAACAATGCCAAGGACGAGAATATCGACGCTTTCAACGCGTACATTGATGCCCAGTCGCGCAGGCCGAAGAAACACTTTGACCCCACCGGCAACCGAAGCGACTAACGCTTCGCGCGGATACAGAAAGCACCTGTTTACCCCTGTGCGCGAAGAGCCAGATGAAGAGAGCGCGACGTGCTCCAACAACTTTCAACGTTTCTTGCCGAGTACAGGAAAATCTTCCGTATTCACCAAAGAAGAGCTGTACGGCGGAACGCTCAGAAAATACAGGTCGGAAGTGGTTCGACAGCCTAGCACCAAGCAAGGCCGCCTAACAGCGTCCGAGGGTCTCGATCCACCAGATGCCTCCGTGAAAGAGGAAAGGGCCGTTTCCAGTGCTCGCTGCCAACCATCGACGACTCCATGCTGTTGGTCCACCAGCCGGGATTCGGAGTACACACTATGGACGACAGTTTCTTGGGAAACAGCATCCGAGAGCGAAGACGCCGAGCGCACGGAAGCCTGGGGCTCTCTTGTTAAGAGCAGTCAGCCAAGCTGGCCCTGCGAGCATTTCGCGTGGAAATTAGTCGATCGAAAAGCGAGGACGTGCGAAGCGTTCAACGTACAGGACGACTCCCGCCCGGTGACCTTGAAATCTTCGGGAAAAGATGCGATCGCGCACCCCTATGCGGAAGTACCGCAGTTCATCTATAGCCGATGGCCTCCGGCTCAAGACAGAACGCGCTGGCGCAGGCGCGTTCTTTTCTCTGACGGCGCGACTTCGCCGACAATCGGGTCACCTGCGGCCACAGCTTCGGGTGTCCGGCAGAGGCCCAGAGGGCGGCTGATCGGCAGTGGTGAAGGCCGTGCGCGTAGACGGGCCTTTGCGGCAGATGAGGAGACGAGTCGCTCGCCCCGTCATGGTTCTCAAGCGATCCGGTTGCGACCCCCGCCACGATTCGAGCGCGGGTCACTGTCATTCGATACTGCGCTGGCCACTGCGATGCTGCGCGCGGAGCGGCGCGCCAAGGGCAGCTCATTTTAGTCGCTTCCGCCTTACAAGTTTTACGCTTTCTTTCAGGTTTACATGGATGTGAACATGCCAGAGCGGTCTCACGTCACTGTCGTCCGTCGATCGGTATACATATGCACGTGTGCCAGTCTGTTGCTGAGCGTTGGGGCTTGAAAATATTCTTGCTGCCGAGATTCGCACCACAGCCACACATTTGCTTTTTTTGTCGTTTCATACGTGACGCGTGCTTATAAAACAAACCGAAATTTTGAATATTATAATGCATGCATTGTCCTTCTTTGGTACTGATTGCCTTAGCTAGCACACGTTCTTCTGTTCATGTGTTCGTGAAGGCGCATTGTTTCCTTTGCATGCATCAAATTCATGAAGGCGCATACTTATACTTGACGTCGAAGTAGCATATTTCGATGGAGTGGAATGAACTGACGTGGTGGCAATAATCGAACATTGTGTAGAAAATCTTTGACTAGTGGATGATAGGTCTGTTGTGAGGCGATGCAGGCCTGCCACATAAGGCCTGCCGTGAACGTAAGTATTGGTTGATATTGCTTTGACACGTAGAAATAAGAGGAAGCGCACGGCACGTTGCTTCCTTGCTCTGAAAATTCCTGTGTGAATACATGAGCACATATAAAGCGGGTTTGGCAACCCAAAGTTTCAAAATTTTTGTGAAAAGAGTCATTCAGGAGGGAACATCGAGAACATGATGTGGGCAGGCTGCGAAGAATTATTGGGCCGTACTCTTTCAGGCCATTTGTCACCTATACATCTTGAAACTCACTAACGCATGAGTGGCGCGGTTCATATACTTACAAGAAATTACGTATATAATTAGGAGCGCCAGTGAACATAGCAGTTATCTGCTTTAATGAAACAACATGATACAAGCACACATTGAATGAAAGCTTCTAACAACATTGAAAGGGTGCTATGTAGTTTATGCTGTGCTAAATTATACGGAAATGCTTTAGGGGTAAACAGTGAGATCTTTATACGAATGGAGTCTTTCACCCTTCTTCAGTAATGTTAGTATGAGACATAGATTTCCATCTCCAAAAGAGCCTAACTGTTCGTTTAAACGTCTCTCGTCGCCTACTTCGAACTCGAGACATGCCGTACATCTCGGGGTGTTTCTGGTGGAGCATTAAGATAAAGAATAGGATGTAAAAAAAAAAACTCGGAGCTTCTTATGGGTTCGCCTAAGAGTGCTCGAAGGCGAAAGCCATCTGGTGTGGCTATTTTGTCATCATCTTAATCATCATGATCGGAACTAGAAAAATCACGTGATTAGCTGCCCACTTTGTTGATGCTGTGTCTGATAATGATAATGATGAATTACAACTCAAATCTATTTAATGGACTGGCACCTTTCAACCGTCCACACGTTACGTCACTGACATGATGTGAGGCATGGGGCGATTCTACTCTTCTGCCACGTAATATTACGTATGTTAACATGGCCGCTTGCCCTACATGACGACTGTACAGGGTATTTCAAGCATTGAAGTGACTCTTGACTTGAATACTTGACTTCCACGCACAATACCTGGCTTGGATTACGGCTCGAGCCTTGACTTTTATTCGGTCACATGGGTTTTCGTACCGCACGACGCATTTTCCAAGGACAGGCACAAGGGTCTTGTTTTTCTGTTTTCCAAATCTATTATTTGCGCTCAGTTACAGTCCCCCGGATCCAGTGCCTCTATTTCTCCCCTTCATTTTTTTTTTTTTTCGGGTGATTTCGCAAGAGCTTAAACCTTTTAGACGCCACCTATGAAGAACTATCTGTAAATATGTCAAATCGATACATTATTTCAAGGTCCTCGATATTTTATTGCAACAAACATGTCATAATACGTTAATTTATGTGTGTAATAGTAATTAATCCTAATGACATTGTAATTAAATATCTCTCTGGTCTGAAGCCATTCATACTATGTTGCATAAATAGAATCAAAACTAAGGCTAGGAATATAGCACAAATTCGTTTTCAGCTATTTCCATATTCAACACAAAAAAAAGAGAGACTTGTGACATGGGTCGAGAAAAGCAGCACATCGAACGACTCGTCGAACATGGCAGTGCCTTCATAAAAGTGATCATATGCAACAGTACACTGCAAAATGGCGTTAAATGAGGACGAACTTATTATGCAGAAGGTTCAATTCATCAAAAGCTTAATGTATCTTGTTCTTTCTTAGCCACTAGTCAATACAACTAACAAAACCTGGTGGTCTATACTTGTGTACATAGCGTCTCAAAGGGTTAATGCGAATACAGGCTGCAAATAACCTATATAAACAACAGTGCCCCAACAAGAAACGTCGCTGGAAAGGACATTTCGGCAAGGGGACTTGTCTTCGTTTTGGGAGCAACTTATTTCCCGACCAGCGTTTACGTACTTGTAGCTGACAACTTGTGAGCAAGCGCACCTACCAAGCATGTAAGCATTAGCGTGTACTATGTTAATGTGTGTGTGTATTGTGTACGTACGTGTTTCTTCTCACTTCTGCTCATTCTTTTCGCATCTCACCTGGAGTAGCGCATGTCAGACCTGTCGCTAGGTGGTCGCAGACCCCACTCCACTTTCACTTTCTTACGAATTCCTTTTAGATGCGAAGCATCTTATGGCGAAGTTCAAACCGCTGGTGGTGGTGGTGCTGGTGTGCGGCGTGACCACCCTTACTGCGCATGTGCAAGCCTTCTGTACACACCTCCTCTCCACCCCTCCTCTCCCCCGTACCCCTCTCCACTTCCCCTCTCCCCACCAGCTCTCCCTCTCCACTTCCCCTCTGAAACGTGGTCTCGACATGCCGAAACGCTGCTTCGCATCGCCTCATGGTCCCCTTTAGCGGGAGATGGTGTGATTTTATTCTTCGACCACACCAAAAGACTGAAACGCAAGGTATGAAGGCGAAGACCTGAACGAAACGAGTGACGCCAAGCTAGCCTTCGAGGACCTGGAACAACAACGACTCCTCGTCGCCAGCGCTGAGGATGCTGGGAAGGCAAGCAGGTTGCTGGAATGAGGAGACCTTCCACCTGAAGTAGGACCGAAGGGAGCACCGGGATACTCCCTTCGGAAATTACATTTATTCACCGTTATTACTTTTATTGCGATAGCAATTATACGAACTCTCTAGGCGAGTTTTTGCCGTTGGCGTCGCTGTCATGTTCTGTATAAAGTCCAAATCAATAGAATCGCCCGCGCGTCACATGTTGTACGTGTATGTTCTTCTTAATGTTCTGCGTCTCTCGGACAGCAACTGCGAACTTTGATCAAAATGGCACGGTCGCGCGTGAAATCTCGACAGGCATAAGTATTCGGCTTCTACCCTTGTACTTGAGGTCGCGGGATGCATTTTTGATGGAGGCGAAAATGCTAGAGGCCCGTGTACTTAGATTTAAGCGCACGTTAAAGAACCCCAGGTGGTTGAAATTTCCGACACCACAGATCTCAGTCATACGCTCTGGCGTTCCTCCGCGTTACGCAGCGGCGAAAACAGCAATGACAAGGCTCGGCCTGACGGTGCCGACGTGGACGCGGCCCGCCTCGGTCTGAAGAGACCAGGCTTCAGGACTCTCAATAAAGTTTTGTGAATGAATGAAGCGGTTGGACGCAGCTCTACGCAGTCTCACATTAGAGGGACAGTTATGGGCAGTCCAACGGGCCGCGAAGCGGCCGTAAGGCTAGGCCTTGCGGTCCCAACGTGGGAGCGGCCCGCTTCGGGCTAGGAAACTAGCGCGACCTGTTCGACCTCAATAAATTTCTTCCATCCATCCATCCATCCATCCATCCATCCATCCATCTATCCACTACGGTGTCCCCCAATCATATCGTGGTTTTGGGACATTAAACCCCGACAGTTATCATTATTACTCTTGTGCTTGCCGCGCTCTCACCGCCTGTACTTCTCGTTGAGGCGACAGACAGTACCAAAGCCGCCTCTCTCACTAGAGCGCCCGTATTCCCTTACACCAGCGTTCATTCGTTCGTTCATTCGTTCATTCATTGCTTCGCTCTTGAGACGAAACCGACTTTTTTAACGCCCACATGAATCCTGGCTAAGTCCCCGCAGTGGGTGTGCGCCACAGAGGAAAGAAGAAAGGAAAACACGCCACTTCGTATGGACGACCAGAAGGGTAAGGCGGCCGCGGCGGGCAGCAATGACACTGCTGCAACACGCGGAAGCCTGTCCACGGAAGTGGCGGTCGCGCAGCCGTCGAAGGACGGCGCTCCCCCAGCGCGCGAACCGCAACGTGGCGGCGACGACGCCGGCAATGCGAGGGACTACCTGTGCGGCGCGGGCCGCTACAGGCCGCAGTGGATGCAAGCATTTGCGACGCCCAAGTGGTACGCCGTCATACTCGCCATGCTGGGCACCTGCCAGGGGGCCTACCGCATGTACTTGACCGGCACCCTGTCCACGATAGAGAGAAGGTTCTCGCTGTCGAGTCGACAGTCGGCCTTCATCATGATCGGAGACGACATCAGTCCCATCTTGGCCAACATAGCGCTCATCATCTTCCTAAAGCGCACCAGCAAGCCTAATTGGGTGTCCGCCGGAATGTTTTGCTGCTTCCTCGGGACGTTGTGCAACCTGTTGCCTTATGTGGTTTACGGTCCCAGCAAGCGCTACATGACGTACTCTTCTGGCACGAAGGTCAAGCAGATGGACTTCTGCGGCAGTCCAGCGAATTCAACGAGCGCGGCTTGCGGTGATGCGCCGTGGTTCTGGGGCCACTCTGTGGGTCCCGTCCTGATGATGTTCACGGGCAACTTTCTGAACGGACTGGGTACCACGACGTACTACACCATCGGTAGCACCTACATGGACGACAATGTTGAGAAGAGTTATACGGCGGCCTACTTTGGTGAGATTTAGTGTCCCTTTTCATATTTTCCGCAAGTATTTTTTTAGCAATTTACCGTCCTCGATGAAAACTAATGAATAGAGCATCACCTTGTAACTTCTTATACGCCGTTCATTTGAACCGAAGAAGGAGTGTGTAAGTCGATGAAATTCAAAGCATACTACAAAAAAGGCGTAGCCAACAAGGGAGGACTCGAGACAGAACAGGAAAAGGGCGTAAGCATATACCAAAAAAAAAGAGTAAGCATGTAGCAACTAGCCCAACAAGTTTTACGGAAATTTAAAACACCTTGGCTTTGCTAAACAAGGCACCTCACAAAGCTCGCAAGTTCCTTTCAATGTTTGATGATTCAATTGGTAGGAATTGTTGAACCATGATATGATTATGAGAGACGTCGTAGTGGAGGCCTCCGCAAATTTTGACCATTTGGGCTTCTTTAATGTGCACCTAAATCTAAGCACACGGACTTCTAGCATTTCGCCTCTATCGAAAGCGGCCGCCACGACCGGGATTCGATCCCGCGTCTTTCGGGTCAGCAGTCGAGCACCATAACCAAGGTCACTTGAAGGCAGCCTAAAACGGGAACTAAAGGCATTTCATGCGTAATATATATCAGCATTATGTCATGGCCAGAAAACGGGCTATAACGTTATAGCAAAGCAACTCTGCAGGGCGCATAGCGTTTGTTTCAGGTAAAAATCTAATATTTAACGTAAAACTAAAGGAAACATGATCACAAACGATGCATAGTAGCGCTGTGAAGCAACATGTCACCTTGATAGAAGACTTTGCCCATTTAATTTTGTCGTTTGTGCAACTGCAGGCTACGTCATGGTGTTTCGTCTAATAGGACCCGTCCTGGGTTTCGCCCTCGCATTTCTTACCCTGAGGTACCCTGAAGATCTTGCGCGTAGGTATACCTTTTGGTAATTTGTGCGGCTTAACTAAACGTGTAGCACGTATTCCAACGCAAGTGTCGCACATATCACATTTACGTTAGAATTGCCTGCTTCAATAGCAGCAGGCCAGGGACATAAGCGGGTGATGGCTCGCAAAGTACGAGCCATCTAAACCCTCCCGACCCCCCTATTTTCCCCCCTAAATATTGGTTCGCCGTAGAATAGTTAGGATTACACGAGGTCGAACAACACCCGCCTGCCTAGCCCCCAACCCTCTTCCCCAGCCCACTTTGACATCTCACGCTTCTTCCCCCCCCCCCCCCCCCCAACTTCGTCATGACAACAAATACTACCTACAGATCCTTATTGTAGCTATCTTTTATTAATGAGGAGAAGTTCGCTAATACGTTTAAAACAGTGTTCTTAGGGTTGCTCCGAAGCCCTTCATCAACATTATCAATGGACAATATCAATGGAATCATAAATGGTCGACGAAATCACACGTGTGACTTGGGTGTTAAATGTTAATGCAGGCATCAAACCGGGATGCAGTGAGGGTTTGCATTTAGCGAAGGTCACCACTCAGAAATAGTAGAAGGCTCGTTCACACCTGTGACTAGCACCGGCCGGGCGACCATTTGCGACTGGCGACCAAGAAGTGAGGCGACCGATGTTCACGCTGCGTGCCACTTATGCTCGTCAGACCGCCGTTCACACCTGCGTGCCACACAGAATTCGCGTCTGTTAGCATATGATTTGCATTTATATTGCCCCGTAAGGTAAGCTGACATCGTGTTCCTACGCATTTGATTGGTGCAGAGGTTTGCGACAGCAGTCGTGCGGCTGAAAAATCGGGCGGCGAGCGACTGAGCCAAAGTAGGTGCTTTGCGACCACAGCGGCCTTTTGCCACAATTTGCGACCAGTCGCTTTGCGAATAACTTGGTCGCACGACCCATGCTAGTCGCTGGTGAGAACGAGGCTTAATAAATGGGTTATAGTGAAATTCTGAGTTATAGTGACTTATAGTGACTTTTCTGAGTTATAGTGAAATTGTCCCACTATTAGCGCATGACGATTTACGAATCATATGCTGCAAAAATTTTTAGGATCCGTCAAGTACGAGCGAAATTACAGGGAATTTGCAGCACGGTTCAAGCGCTTTCTCTCTCCTCTCGTACCAGCGAGCGCGCTGATACCTACGCAAGGAGGGGGATTACAAGGGGGCAAGAAGATGCGTCCCTTCTTCAGTGCGCGTCATGACTTTAAACACTTCCTTGTCATGATAAACAGAGGGGCCTGATAATACAGTACACAAACAAAAAGAGAACACGGGACCAACACCAACTCGCCCAACTTTTTACTTTACTTTCTTGTCTTTTTTCGAACGCGCGACCGGCGCGGCTTACTTTCATTCATTCATTCATTCATTCATTCATTCATTCATTCATTCATTCATTCATTCATTCATTCATTTTATTACCTCAAAGGTCCCGGTTGGGATATTACATGAGGGAGTGGGTATTACAAAGGCTAACAATATAATGGTAGTTATGATGGGATAGTTTCGATGAGCCGTTTAAATGCTTGGGTGTCGATCGTGTGATCGCGAGCGAGCATGCGGGCACGTGGCGGCAACCCGCGGCGGCCACGGTAACTACGCAGCCCACGATGCTCAAATCAGTCAATGGCCGTGGATTTGGGTATATGAAGCAGTAATTTGGGTATATGGCATCAATTGTATAGAGAAGAGGGAGCGATTTCTAGCTGACTTTGAAAAATAGTTGTATATTCCAGGCCGCGTACAGCGCTATAATGTTTCGCTTGCGTGTTCGCGGGAGCCTCGACCACCGATCGACAGCCTTTTCTGACCATGCTCAAAAAGTGTTTTGCAGGGTTTCCTTAAGCAACGCAATACACCTAACACCGATATAAAAAGTTCTCGAACGCACGCTTTTTCGCGCTTGTCGACTATCGCGCGAGAGATACTGAATAACGAAGGCACAAATTTAGCCTGTGGAACATCGTGCACGAGACAACGCGGGTATTAATGGAACAAGTGCATTCTTTCATTGCTTCTCTCAATGCAACTTGTCAGGAACGACCTCATTAAAGCCCGGCGATCCTAGATGGATCGGAGCCTGGTGGTTCGGGTATATATTCATCGCACTGGGAATCTTGATGGGCACGATTCCCATGTTCCTGTTCCCAAAGAAAATGCGCACCGGGTCCGAAAAAAACAAGGAACAAGTGGGAGTCGAATCATCGACTGTGAAGAGGGACATATCAGGTAATTAGGGGATCATTAACCATGTCTGTCTATTTATCTATCTATCTATCTATCTATCTATCTATCTATCTATCTATCTATCTATCTATCTATCTATCTATCTATCTATCTATCTATCTATCTATCTATCTATCTATCTATCTATCTATCTATCTATCTATCTATCTATCTATCTATCTATCTATCTATCTATCTATCTATCTATCTATCTATCTATCTATCTATCTATCTATCAAGCCTTCCTACGTTTTGGTGGGGTTAGAATACTTTTATTATTTAAATAAACGTTACAACGATAACAACAACAATCAGGTAGCCGTTTTGTGGCATGCAGCAAGAGCGGTAATGCTCAGCCTCTTCTTGCCGCGAGTTTTAACCTGCCATGTGTTTGCTGTCTTACTCCCCGGTCACCGATTTCGCAGCCCGGCGCCAATACATGCATCATAGCCCTCTTGAAATACTGAGTACGTTATTAATTTGTTCGAAACATAGCTTCATTGCAAATATGGGTTTGATTTTGCCTTCTTTTTTTTCAGAGTTAATAAAAGGACTCGGAAGGTTGACGAGGAACCCCGTGTACATGTTCAGAATGTTTCACTCCGTGGCAGCGTACATAGCCACAGGTGGCTATGCCCTTTCATTTCCCAGGTACGCCCAGCATCAGTTCGCACAATCAGCGTCTAGTGCGAGTCTACTGGCCGGTGAGTCTACAAACCATATCCATCATAGAATATCTTACGCCAGAAAGAGTGCTTCTGGTCCCGTATTCTCTTAGAGAAATAACAGGCTTGTGCGAAACACGCAGGCACAATCGCAGCATAAGCTACCGGAGTGGCCTCCTCGGAGCCCATCGTAATTTCATTCACCTGATCATGGCCTCCGCGATCAACGGCGCGTTGCCGGAACTGATCGCGGAGGCCACGAACGCCCTCTCACCAGGTTTGAGCTTTAAAAACGCAGAAGCTTCGTGCGTAGATTACTTGGCACCGGTCGTGTTTGCAAATTATGAAGCGTGGTGCGAAAACGGTCGAAAGTTCGTTCAACAAAATTCTTCGAGATTTTTAGGTCTCTGGCTTTATTAGAATACAATGTGGTTAGTTTACCGACGAATAGTTATGTATGTCATATCAGACGCTGTCAAAATATCTGACGTCACGATGAATCAGTGGGACAATTTCGAGGTGGCCATTGGCCACTTGTGCTTTATTTTTGCGCTCTCTCCGGCTTACCAGGCCTCTTCACGTGGCGAGAGTGAAGATATTGGGATATTGCGGAAAAGCAATTTGGAAATACGAAAGAGGTCATTCTTTTATGCTTTTTCTTTAGTGTTCGTCTAATAATCATGTTTTACTTGAAGAAAAGCCAGCAAAAATACTGGACACGAGAAAGAATGCAGACGCACACAATGCTGGAACTAAGAACTGGGCAATTGTTAGTTCCAGCGTTGTGCGCGTCTGCCTTGTTCCTCGTGTCTCGTGGTTTTGCTGGTTTTTCTTCAAGCAACATGAACCAACTGGCTCAGATATCGACTCATCTGAGTCATTTTTTGTAAGAATTGGGTCATCCTTTTAATGGCCTGAACGCAGGTGTTTCCAACATCCTCTCCCACGTGATCGGCATCGGCCTGGGCAGTATGTTCGTGCACTTACTGAAGCCTTCGCCAAGAGTAGTGGGCATGGAGAACACGAGCGCGGCCGCCTTCGCAGCTCTCTCGTTTCTTGGAATCATGACCATCACCTGCAGCTCGATTCATTACCCCCTGACTCATGACTCGAACGACAGGTGAGCATTCGGTCGCTTGCAAGTGCCTATCTATTGCATAAAAAAAACAAGTTCCCATAGAACCGACACGAGTTGCTTTTTAAGTATATGCTCGTGGCAAATACTGAACTGAGATTGAATGAATGCAATGAATGGCTACTTGCAACAGTGGACAGCCAACGTCATCCAGAATTAGCCGTCGTTCTGGTGGTTTTGTGTTTTACTTTCTTGTATTATTAAGGCGAAAGCCTTAAATGCCTCATCAATTGCGAAATTTGACCGTCGGCGTCCCGCGGCGTCGGAGACGAGTGATGCGAAAAAGCATCATCGTATGAAGTCATCATGACGTCACAAATTTTGGCGTGACGTCACATGATACCGTCATCACATGACATCGTAGCTTGGTCAAAAGTGGGCAGATCACGGAGGCAGTGCAAAAGCAGGTGAGGTGCCTCCACTCCTGGAGGCAATGCAAAACCACGCTAGGTTGAAGGGTGGCGGGGCAAGATCATTGCATCAAGTGAGAGAAGCAGAAGATCGCTTTGACCTTCGAGTCATCTTTAGGTGAATGTATAAGGGACCCTGTGAATTTTTTTTTATCGCACATGTATATGAAGTACAAGTTGCGTCTTCACCTATTTTTACACGCCATTACTTGAAGTTAAGATTACACTTCCTTTAACGGGTGTGAGGGAACGCAAGAATGCACGTGTACTTAGATTTAGGTGCACACTTAAATAACCCAGGTGGCCAGAATTTTTCCGAGGTATCGCAGCATGGCGTGCCTCATAATTATATCGTCATTTTGGCATGTAAACACCAAAATTGTTATTGAAGGAGCAGCTGCACGAATTTTAGAAATGTTCGTATTGTGGCTTTAAATAAGAACACTATAGTGTAGAGAACACCAAAAAGGAGTATCGTGGTACCTTGAAACGCATTGAAAATGTTTTGAATACCATTACTTTAAAAAAACACACTTTCAGTTACGAAGCCGAGGGTGTGGGTTCACAGTGACGTGTCAGTACAGTCTGACGTAGTTATAAGTCACGTGGGTACACAAACTTGCAATGTGTGTAACATAGCAGCAGCTGTGTCGTCTGGTGTCATTTGCACGTGGTGCACGCTAAAACCGACGAGTGAATTGTCAGTCCAGCGATTCTGACAGCGATATCTGCGACTGTGCTGTATCGTCATGATAGTAATCCATTGCGGCGGGACTGGCTTTTTTTTTTGGCTGCGGTACGTAGAGGGCGTTAACACTGCATGCCAAGGAAACGAAAAAATGCACCCTCTTGCGCGATGCCTGAAAATCGTGTCTCGAAGACACGATTGCGTGCTACGTTTATGCGGCTCTCCCGCTTGCCAATAGTTTTTCAACATTTGCTACGTGGACGAAGTACACTTTTTGTTGGTTTTATGTTAGCCCATCGTTACAATATTCAAGCAATCATTACCAGTTTTATGGGGCCTAAAAATTTGTTATACATTTTGTGTGCGTGTATGTGCGGTGCTACTTAACATTTTGGATAAGTACTCACTCTCATTTCGGTGAAGCGATACATCTTTGTGAGGGAAAATGGCTGGCGTTGTTCTACGTATTTGCCTCGCACTGTATGCAATCAGAAAGCTACGGTTTGCTGTCAATGTCATTGCGGTGTTTAACAAGTACGCCCCGAGAATCGCACTACCAGTTCGGTAATGTACTAGCCTGTCCAATTCCCCACGATACTGAGGCGTTTGTGTTTCAGTACGATGTTTTTACTTACACCCATCCGGTAGCATAAACATACGCTTCTGATCTTTCCTCCTCTCGTTTTCTCACAAAGGCTGACTATTCGCAATGAATGCAATGAGGAGTGTGACTGCAGCACGAGCGTATATCACCCGGTTTGCGACATGGCGACAAGAAAGCAATACTTCTCGGCCTGCTTTGCCGGCTGCCCACGCGGCCTTCTAGTTAACGAGGTAAGGGCTACGTCTCATAAAACGCGAAAAGTGTCGGCGTCGAATATAACAACAGTAGCCAACATGGGCGTCAGCAGGGGGGTACAAGAGGGACGCTTGCTTCCCTCCCTCCCCCAACCTAAGTCACACCAGTGTTCCCCCTGCCCTCCACCGTGATGCAACAAGGCTTTACAACCACGCCCCCCATCCCCATCCCGCCCCCTTCCCAAGACAAAATCCTGCCGACGCCTATGGTAGCCAATGCATTATACTTCCCTCCTATAGCAATTATACGAGCTTACAATATCAATGAATGCATGAATAAACGATGAATTCAACCGCCACAGTTCGTACACACCCATATCTTTAGAAAATAATACCAGTAAAAACGCTTACATCAATTTCCGCAGGAGTACGGTGACTGCCGATGCCTGATTCCCGAGCCCTTCACGAACTTCACCATGGGAGGCGTTGCCCCCACAAGATGCAGTCAGCAATGCCGCTCCTCGATGTTTCTGTTCGCTGCGATCAACTTCATCGTTCACGTAGTGCAAGGAACAACCATCGTTGGAACAACTCTTCTGCTTCTAAGGTGCGCCTCTGCCCCAGTATTCAGGGTCTTCCGAAAAAAATCTGGACTTGCCCATCTTTTTTGGAACGTATAGTAACCAGACAAGGGAGCACACGTGAAATGGCGATGCTTTAGGCGCCGTTTCGACTAAAGCAACGTTTCCTGTTTGCTGCATCCCCACCCCTGAGGCTTGCAACGTTCCTCGGCTGGACGTTTTCGCAACTTCGCTTTATCGGACCCACGCACGCCTGTCCACGACACTGACGTAATTTGTGGCGGACTGTGTAAACCAGAACTCATGAACTCGCAGCGCTTATGGGCTTGTCATGTTTTGCCGGAAGATGCTGGAGCACGCGGAAGGAACGACCGCCATTAATTTCGAACTGTTCTTAATTAACGCGCGCTTGTCGCTGCAGTGTTCGATAGCACTCGGTTGTGACGGAACCGAAAGCGTAGTCCCTATGCTGGCCGCGCCGAGAGGTGATAACTGGGCTCGAGACTAGTCGTTCTTAAAACATGATCACGAAAGAGGTACAAAAGAAAGCCTTGAGCGGCAAGAATGCGATAAGGAGAGTCCGAACGCAGTTGTCGTTTCTTCCACGTATTCCCTCAATCCCTGGCAAAAGGTGGCTGCCATTTAGAAGCGCTGAACAATTTTTTGGTTGAAGCAGACAATTTGCACTTCAACAACTCGCGGCCACGTGACCTGAGCGGGGACGTCACGTATTAAGTCATTGTTAGAGATGAAAAATTCATGAACAAGGGGTGTCACTGGAGCTGACGTTTCGACGAGCGGACTTGTCTTCTTCAAGGCTGCAACTGCTAAGAAGACAAATCCGCTTGTCGAAACGTCGGCTCCAGTGACACCTCGTGCTCATGAATTTTTCATCTTTTCAACCTTCCATCTTCGCCTGAACATCTGCCGTCATTGCTAGAGCAGCGCGTCGCTGCCGACCCTGGCTCTGAGAGTATCAATCAATCAATCAATCAACCAATCAATCAATCAATCAATCAATCAATCAATCATTCAATCAATCAATCAATCAATCACTTAATTAAGTAATTAATCAGACAGTTTATTTATTTTATACGTGTAATTAACGGTTATTATTATACAAGTAGGACCCCATAGCCCTTTGAAGGGTTGTGCCAGGGATCCGTGTTTTAACAGAAGTGGTTAGTATTGAACTACAAGGCAAATAATTACAGAGAATGTAAGTGAATACAAATAAATTCAAATGGTACGTGTAGTTATGGCAAAATAGTAAACACCGGAAAGCGGCGCACGTTGCTGGACCCCAGTGACACGGGCCAACCACAGAAAGTGGTAAAATAGCGATACTTAATTATGCAACGTACGCCAGGCAGAGCCTTGCCTTTCGTTCAAGATCTACGTCGGTGGTATGACGTCGTTTGTGACGTTTCCGTTCCGGTCATGTGATTCCCGAGCTGTTCAGGCGCAAGTAATCTTTCCCGTTTTGGTGTACAGTTGGGATAAGTGCGAAGGACTAAAGCAACGACCAGAACTACGGCCCTCGACATTTCATGCCGTAAGAAAGAACGCAAGAAAGTGTCAGAAAAGAAAGTAATTATTATTTTTTCGATAAATGCAGTTATTTTACTTTGTAATTATTGCTAGTGCAAGCGTAATACGCAGAGAAAAGTCGAACTCTAGTGGAATCTTACAACCACCAAGAAGAACGCGCGTTAATCGCGCCTCTCTGTTCTATTGTTTCTGTCATCGTTCTTTAGTCGTCTGATGCCTCGCATTTTTTGTGGAATCCCAAACGACTTACAGCGAGGAAAGCTTCATGCATATAAGCTTTCAGAGTCTGCTATCATTCAAACTACAATACATTTACTATATAGCCACGCGGCTATGCCAAGGTTGCTGCAGTGTATACACTTATTCATTTAGAACAAACTCGGCAAAACCGCAGGTGGCCTTTAAACAGCCCTAAATAATTGAATTTGCCTCAGATAGCGGTTATTTCAAATTACCAGTACGTATCACGGGAAAACGTGAATTTTTGCTTCATTGGCAATTGTTACCAACTTAGGCGGAGTTATGATTTGCTGCGGTTCATTTCTAAAAGGAAGCATTTATTTGTCATAGGTGCATAGAACCGAGAGACAAAAGCCTGGCATTCACAACCTACATGCTTACTTTGACCTTGTTTGGTGAGTAATCAATATTTTCTTCACCAGTCCTATTCACGCGTCATTATGCCCTAAACACCACGAAATAAACAAAGAGAGGGCGAGACAGAGGCAGAAAGAAAGGTGTGCATATTTAATTAGGCGAATGCTTTATTTTAAAAGAGGGAATATGGAGGCAGGAGCATGAAAGTAATTCTGCTCGAATGCTTGGTATGGGCTGGTTCTCGTTCTTTGATTGGTCGATTAATTTGTCCTTTGTTTGCGGGCTGGTATATAGCTCCGTAATTTCATTTCTGAACATATTGAAGTGTATTTTTTTGACAGTGAACGTTCTCTGTAAGGAGTAAGTGTTCTTTCCGGCCTCTCGATTAATTAAGCCAGATATAATAAGCGTTCAATTCGTCTGTTTTTCTGTGTTAAGAGGTGTAGGGTGTTCTCTGCTGCCTCGCGATTAATTCATTCAGATTGATATGGCAGCGTTCTCTTTAACTGTGAAACTCTTCTTGTAAGTCGCCGCCACCCCTAATTCCTCGACTGCCGGAAGTCGATCGTGGAGAATAAAAATTATGAGAATACATTACAACGTAATCGAGTGAGAACGTCAAATAATAAGAATAATTACTAGGGCTTCACGCGCCATTACCTCGATATGATTACGAAACACGCCGTATTGGGGGAATCCGGTTATCTTATTTTTTTTCAACCGTTTAGGGTTGCTTAACGTGCACGTAAATGTAAGCACGTGGTTGTTCTTCGTATCTCAACTCCATTAAAACGCGGCCGCCGGGGCCGGGAATCGAACCCGTGCCCTGAAGCTCATCAGCACCACACCTTACGGGCTTTATAATTAGCTATCACCGCGGCGGCTGCATTTTCGATGGAGGCGAAAATGTTTGAGGCCCGTGTACTCAGATTTAGGTGCACAGGAGGTCGAAATTTCCGGAGCCCTTCACTACGGCGTCTCTCATAATCATATCGTGGTTTCGGGACGTTAAACCCCAGATATTATTATTATAATTAGCTATCACGGCGGGTTCACAACGTCAAATTAATTTCGTGAATGTCTCACGAGAGCGTGCGCTTTCGCCTGTGCTCTCCTAATAACGTTAGCTAAAGCGTGGCCTCCGCAATTAGCTCCGGCAGCGCGCCACTGCCGGTGCGAATCGCGGAGGCCTAACCTAACCTAACCTAGCGTTCCTTCCCCCATGCAAACGACTCCTGTGGTCTCGGCTATATTGCGACCATCACAGTGCGCGATCCTTACAACGAATGACCTGTGTAACGAGTTCCCGTGCCCCACGGGGACAAGAAATCTCATTCGGTAATTAAGGAAAGAAGTGGAAATTTTAAGGGCTCGTTTTTTCTTTGTTAAACTAACAACGTCCCCTATACTTTCCTTGGCATTATTGTCTGTTAGTTCTCATTAATATTCGGTAATTAAGGCATTCAGTTCCTGAATGGCATTATTTTTTCGGCGGTGCTTTCACACGCGAAAATGTAACGGCATTTGACCAGATGATGTCGATAACAGGGACTTCTGAAATGAACAATTTCAGGATAACAATACGATATAAACACGCCCTTTGACAACTCTAATCTGCTTTTGGGAATAGTGAAATGTACAAGTAAGGATACTATGGTTCCATTAGCTTGAGTTTGTTCCTGTCTACTGTAGCGTTGAAACTGACCCCAACCACTTCGGTCATTATAAGTTGAATCCGAAGCCCGAAATCTCACATGACGGCTACATGTCGAAGCCGTTGCAATTCTGAAGTGAATTTCGCTATACTTCAACTGGGAAATAACATGCGACTCGTTAAAAGTCATGTATAAAATATTTTTTATATGATAGATGCTATTTCATATGTTTTATGTGCACCGCAGTGAGCAAGCTTTGGTGTCGAGAGTGGGCATTTCTCAGACGAATGGGTTCCAGTGACGAGATTAAGTGACGAATGGCATTAAGGCGAATGCCTTTTGATTACCCTAAATCTTAAGGCATTAGGAAGTTAATGTCATTATCTGTGCCCGTGTGGCACAGCTAGAAGCATTGTCAGTTTTCACGTCGTGGCTTGCCTCTCTCTCCAACGCAGCTTTCATCCCGTACCCGCTCATCTACGGCGCCCTGACGGACGCCTCGTGCATCGTGTGGGAGGACCGATGCGGTGAACGCGGCGCGTGCTGGATCTACGACCTGCCCAAGATGCGCTACCTGATCAACGGCTTCACGACGCTCATGCTGTGCTTGAGCACCTTCTTTCAGTGCGTCATGACCTACTACTGCAAGCGCATCAAGAACTTCCACGGTGATGACGAAGCAGCGCCGGGCGAGAAACCCAAGCCCATCGACAAGACCGGCAAGGACTCCGGGGCCAAGGAGTCCCCCAAACAGGCACCCAGCGTGAAGAAGCACGGCTCCGAAGCACAAGCGCGCGAAAACGAAGAACCTGCCGTAGAGGAGCCGGAACCACCTGCTCACGAGCCCGAGCACAGTCAGGGTAGCCGCCCTGGTAGCCGGAAGCCTAGCGTCAGCCAAGGTAGCCACCCTGGCAGCCGCAAGGGTAGCGTCAGCCAGGGTAGCCGCCCTGGTAGCCTCAAGGGTAGCGTCAGCCAAGGTAGCCGCCCTGGTAGCCGCAAGGGTAGTATCAACCAAGGTAGCCGCCACGGTAGCCGCAAGGGAAGCGTCGAGAGCAAGGATGCTTCGGTTCCAGCCTCGAATGTTGCCACCTGAGTGTTTCGGGCTAACGCTCGTGCAACACAGCCGCCGCAATACTTAAAGCCGCAAAAACAAAGAGAGTGCTACTTATGCTAAGCACCATTCGTTCTTCCTCTTTTTTTTTTTTTTGCATTCTCGAAGACCAGAGTGCAATGACAGCTAAGCGCTCACGATGCTATTGAAAGAAGGAAGAAACGGCTTCGTAGAAACGCTAATCAAAGCCATCAATTACTTTTTAAAATGTTGCCCTGTTTCCAAGCAGTAACCTTAGGATATTACGGAATATATGTTAATTTTATGTTGGCCAGAAATCGTATGCTGTGGAAGAAGTCAGTGGGAGTCGGAGTGGGCCCTTAGCATAAATACATTTTGTGGGTGAGTCTGAGTGAATTCCATTTATTTTGCCGAACAGTCGCATTGCGATAGGATCGGTATACATTAGAAAGTTTTAGCGCCGGGGCCTCAAAGCTGCCTGCCTGAGTAAGCTCTTGCGTAAGCCCTTGCTTCGTCGGCATGCCTCGATTATGCACAAAGTACGCTTACCAATTTCTACGCACTGTTAATCCTGAAATGTTAAATTATCTTAGTAGCATTGGTGTCATTATGGAAAATATCACCTCAATAGATCTTACATCGTGTTTTTTATAAAATGTGTAGAGATCATTAGTTTTGTATAACTTGCCCTTTTGTATCTATGTAACTTATACGTTTTTGTAACACACGTATACGTATACATATTCTCTTCTAGCTTGTGATGTTTTCCATAACTATTGTATCCCGTTTACGCTTAGGTTATGTGATAATTCTTATTTCTGCTGTTGTACTTATTCGCATTGTCATTTCCGTACATCATGCTTTTCACTTCTTATTGATGCGCCCCTACTTCTGACCCATTTTTTTTAGGTAGCGGGATCTAGTCAAGTTGCTTTAGCACAACTGTTACTCCCGCCATCCTTCACGTACTACGCATGAAAATAAAGATTCAATTCAATTCAATTCAGTTCAATTATCTGTATTCTCCGTGGGTGCGGCTGGGAGTACAAAGGAACGCGAGAGCGTGCATATTGCAGTGTGACTGTTCGGATCATGGTTACGTAGAACTTACGAACGAATTGCTTTGCGAATTCGGGCCTCCCGTCTGGTAAGCCGTTGCGTAACAGCGTGCAGGCGTCGATTCGACTGATGCAGTGTCAACGTGGCAACCGTGTCGAGGCCCAACGCATCGCGTCGCCGTACGCGTTACGCAAAGCTTATATTTCAACATGTTTTCGCGTACGTGTCCAGTGCGAGCACGTGCCCGAGGAGTGACCTCAGCAGTATATCCAGGCTGGGACTTGTTGCGTTGTGATGCGTACAACTGGTGTCAGTTATACGCTGCAGCGTTTGTTAGAGCGGACGTTGAAGCAAGCGTCAATCAGCCAACAGTCTCACGCCAGTCTTATACGAGTAACACTAACCATTCGTCGTACGCCCGTCTCGAGTGTCCTTCAGACACTCCAGTCACATGCTCCACTGCGCAATATCGTGTGTATGCGCATTACATAATACTGTGACTGCGTGTTCTAGTTTTCAGTGCTAAAATAACATTTACTCCCTAACATATATTTTCTGCGACCCTCTTGGCATGTTGACTCTTTTCACAATAAGGATGAATATCTGCATTGATCACTGCATTGAATATCACTGCATTGAATATCACTGCATTGTGCTATACTGCTCTATTGTGTTGTCGAGCACCACATGCACCAAAGACGCAATGCATCGTCATCAAACGTTTTAGCCGGCTTTTCACTCGTAACCCCTTTTAGGATACGGATACGGAGAACTTTATTGACCCTTTTCAGGAAGTTTTATGAAAAGTTGAGCTCAACTCAACTTTTCTGCAGCAGTTGGCCACCAGTCACAACAGTCGAGCGATAATCACACGCCCGCCATTCATATCACAGTCGCATGCCCGTCACCCCTATCATTCGCAAGCCTCACCAATCACACAAACATACATCCTTCAATTCTGTCTGTGAGTCGCGCCCTACGCAGCCGCCGATCATCCGTCAATATTCCTCAGGGCGCGTCAGTTAAGTCACTCATCCGCCGCACTCGAACTGCAGGTTCCCACATGCGGAAACATCCCTGCTCGCAATTCAGCTCTCTTTTTTTTTCCAGCCGCGTATAGCCTCCGCAGCGCTGCACGGTTTTACCGCGACATAGCCGGGAGGAGAAATGGAGCCGGGACACCCTTTCCAAGGCGGAGACGATATACGCAACACCGCGGCGAACCGTAATAGCTCGTGCACCTCCTGCATGTATACGAGTCGCTCGTGTTTCTTCATTGTTACGTAGCGGCGGCGTGGCACCGGAGGTGAAATTTCGCTCGAGTTAAAGTGTTTCACGCTGGGGGTCATGCCGTTTGCGGCACTCGCGTCGTGGGAAAGAGGCCGAGGGATCAACGACGGATGTGCCGCTGCGCGAACTGGACGATTTTTTTTTCGGGCCGCGGCGCACCTCTCTACAGGTCATCAGCGAATTGTCCGTAGAAAGTAATACGGCCGCACGATCTATCTATATTGCTTACGGAAGCGCATTGTTCCGCATCGCCGCTTACGCGTCTTCGCTCTGCTATGTCGATGCGTTCGCGCGGCTTTTTATATGCGGCAAGTCATTGCACTATACGAGCCGGATGCGTCGACGCCCTCTTGCGAGAAGACGGCGCAGTCGATTCCGAGCGTAAATTAAGCGTGGCCATAATCGCGCTGTTGAAATTGTTGGTTTCTGCATCGGAAATGACGGACGAATACGTGCCAGTGGTGCGCTATTATTTACGCGTTGCATAATATGAAACAATGAAAGGCGTTTCCCAAGCACCCGACTATACGGAAACAGCTCGTTGAGAGTACGCGTTTACTGGGATAAGTTTCTCTTCAGGTCAGCGTATGATTCATAGAATTCCTTCATTGCGATGCGGATGGCAAGACGACCTAGTTACATTGAATAACTATGTCCCGTTCAAGTGATTAACGATGCGGAAGGTTTAGGAAGTCCATGTAGCGGTACATGGCCATGTCCTCGGTGAAAAAAACATTTCGAACTACAGTCGAACCTATTTATAACGGACCATCAATTAGTTCGTTTTATTCAATATTCGGTGTAACAGTAGAAATAGAACAGCTCTAACAAGTCGTCAATTTGGCAGAAGCCGTCGATACAAGAACGCATTATTCTAGGCTTAAACCCCACTATAAACGATGTAACTCTTATCTGTAGCCTTGTGACATTTGAAACTAAATGGGCCGTTATATGAGAAGTTGAAGTATACAACAGAACAATGTTACTTTGACAAAACATGCCTACGTTCACAATTATTTGAAGAAGGACGCGAACTTCGTCTGGTGGCTTTTCGCAGCACTGCGCAGAATGAATTGAGAAATGTGGCTGTCAGTTGTCCTTAAATATTTCTTTATACGCTACCTTTGTTGTTTTGAGCATCGCGCGAACCGAATGCTCCTTCGTTGCAACCGATATCGCAGTGGCACTCGTGTTTTAACAGCGAAGCTGCTATAGCCGGCCGTAAGATGACCGTTGGTCACCAGAAAGCTATCCTAATCATGAACGGGTATAGGCCACAGAAATTGGGCTGATCCCACTACTCACCACTGGTCAGCTAAAAATGAAGAAGGAAATATTTAGCCCAAGAAATGGCTGCGCAGCGACGGCGGCGAGCCATAAAAAATAAAAAGACAGAAAAACATAAAGAAAGAGAGAAAGAAAACGACAGAAAGAGGGAGAAATGAAGAGAATAAAGTCATAATAAGATAAAGACAGAGATTGACAGAGATAGAAAGAAACGGACATGAAAGAGAGATAGTAAAATACCGAGCAATACAGAAAGAGAAAGAAAGAGAGAAATAAAGAGAAAAAAAAAGAAAGAGAGAGAAGCAGAGAGAGAAGAAAGGAAGAAAGAAAATAAAGATAGAAAGAGCGAGAAGCAAATAAATAGAGGGCGAAAAAAAAAAGAAAGACATGCAAAAAATAGATAAAAGAAACAGACAAATAGAAAGACGAAAGATAGAAAAAAATAGAGAGAGACACGGAAGGCCACCCCAGCTGCGCTCTTCCTTCAGGCTTGGCATCACTAGTATGAAGCTGCCATAGTTGTTTTTGGCTTCGTTATAAAACAAGTAAATCTCACTGAAATGAAGCGTGACCAACCAGAGTTCGTACTTATTTCGCTATAACCGATAATTCGCCATATGAGTGTTCATTATAAAGAGGTTCAACTGTATACTGTCCTAACAAATATTTAGTCCATCTACGTACAATGCGTAAGAAACTGACTTTGGAGTTGTGCGGGCAATCGCAGTCTCGCAGTATATAGACGGTAAAACACCGAGCTTGCCAGTGAGTACCGCAGATCGAACGATGATGAGCGCAGGTCGTCGTTGGTGCAGCCTTGGACGGTATAAGGCCTTCCTTTCCCACGTTCATCCTATACGCTCGTTTGCGTTCGTTTGCTGCGGCTGCATTCGTATTAAGAACACAGTCTGGATACCTTTCTTTGTAGTGAGTATGATGCTAATCGCTGCGTGTTCTCCTGAATGTGTTTTCTGTACTGCTCGAGGTTACATTAAAATCAGAAACAACCGAACGGCGTACGGCTTTATGACAAGAGAAGCTGACAAGTGAAGACAGCCTCATAGCTCCGGATCGAGTTTATAGGTTCGAATCGTGCCAGCGTTAAAAAGAAAAGTACTTGGGCGATGCCACCGTCACGATCTTCGGCTTTATGGAGAGAGTTGTAACTCAGTGCTTGAGATATGGCTCCCACGTATTTGTTTGCCTAACAACATGCGGCTCGTTGAGGAGCGTCTGTGGGCTTTTTGATAAGTATATGCTGATTGGTGCAAGCCGCACTCTGGTACCAACCAGCAAGTAGTGGCTTGGTTCCCGGACATTACGGGACCTCAACCAGAACGTCACCATAAGGGCACCACTTACGTAATAGCGTTTCCTCAGTGGCTGGTTTTCAGGTACCTGCCACTCTAGATAGCCATAGGCGTCACAAAGAGACGGTCGCCGAGATGATATAGGGCAATCAGGTACGAGTTCATAAGTGAATAAGTTCTGCAGGGACATAAGTTACGCATGGCACATAATTTCTGCATAAGTTCGGCACATAAGTTGCGCGGGGACGCTTCCAGGGGCTGTGTTATGCAGCGATGCATTCATCTTAAATTATTTTTGTTCTTCCTCCTCCGCAGGCACGGCGTTCCGCCCGCTCTATCGCCGCTACTGGTAAAAAAAAAAAATTTATTTGCTATTGTCGTTGACTGTGTATTCGCGACATTCTATGGGAATAACGTGAACATGAAAGCAGAACCCTTAAACACCATGACTTTGGCAGAAGATCCATGTCCTTCTCCTACAAAAGGAGCCTTGCATTTACTCATAGGCTCTCTTCTCTGATTCGACGGTGCGGGCGACCGGAGATAGCCGGTGTCAAACCTCGGACCTCTCCTAACCAAGGTGGGCAGTTTAACCACGCGAGGCGTATTCGGGGAGCAGACAAAGAGCGCAAGCAGCTTTGCTCTAATGTGTACCCGATTTGATTGCAGCAGTAAATAGCAACCCCCGCACTTATTTTCTTCGCGTTTGCAAGTTCGGTACACACTAAAAAGCAGGATGACCATCGAGTCTCGAGAATAGCTCTCTGCCTTGTTCTACGTTGACGCTGGGATGACCACACGCTAACTCGACGTAATTAATGTCCCGCTCGCCCACCTGCGTCGCACACACATTATATGCCTCGATGGGGGTCGGCCGGGGAAGGAGGGATGTAAGCTTTAATGTGGACTATATGAGGGAGAGAGTGCAAAGTGTCGCAGGGGTATAAAGCTGGACGAGGGGGTGGCGCCAGTCTCTGTCTGGCGCTTCCTGTTCCTTTGTCCTGCGTCTTCACGCCACGAGCTGCCGGGCGTCGTGACAAAAGGTGGGCGAGGAGGAGGCTGCGGCACTCGGCGACTTACTGTGATACGGGCCTCAACAAAAAGCGCAATTATTCGCGCGACCCCGCGACAGTCGCCGAGGGTTTAATCAGGCTCGTTAGACGCGCGCTCACTCGAAAGTAGAACAGCGAAAGTGCGCTCGTGCCCGGTCTTTGTCGTCGCCGTTGTCGAGGCGCGAGCGAGAGAGACCCTTTCACGATTCGCGTTGTTCCTCCCGTTGCACCAAGCTCTTTCTCTCTCGCTCTTTTTCTTTAATTTTTGGAGAACGTGAGGGTCTGCGGGGATGTGTCGCATGCACACATGTAATCGCAGCGCTTGCGTGTAGGGCTTGTGAAGCCAGGGGCACGTTTTGAGACCTCCACTGGCGCCTCTGGCGCTCCTGCCACACTTATGAAGACCCTTGCCACACTTGAGAAGGTTGTGAAGAACCAAAGCGCCTCGAAGTCGGTCATGAATGCGAGAGTCGTGTGAATACACTAGTGCGACGACGAGTGATGTGAGTAAGATTGGGAGATAACTTTGGAGTCCTTCTCGGAAGCACAAGAAGGTCAATCCTGAATGTTCCTTTGAAGAAAAGCTCCCGAAACTGAGACTGGTCTATATTGGTCATTTAATCTAGATGCAAGTTCAGGGGAAGACGGACGACGCTTGAGCTGAGGGGATATCGTCGAACAGGAAATGTCGTTGGGCAAACTCTTCGACAAGGGAGCTTGTCTTTGTCAAAGTAGGAGATACGGGAAAACAAGATAAATCATGACCGAGACGATTAGATGGTGTTCTTCACACCGCAGGGTTGTCTTGGTGAGCTTGAAGAACTTGTACTAAAAGGTGCATTCACTTACTGATAGTATCGCCAGCAGTCGCGCAATGGCAATCGATGCAAAGGCTTTACCTATAGCGTCCTTAGAGACATTGACAAGTGAAGAAGCGTGTGAACGTGTTCGCACGCGAGGGTGCAAAGTGAGCTAGAGAGAGGCGACAGAGCGCGTGCGCATAACACGCGTATGTATGCGGCATATTCCGCTTAGATACTGATGCCACCAGGAAGTTCATATGTACACTACTTGGTGAATTCGCACTAGCTGCAATGGTCTTTCGTTCCGCGTACCGCGAAGAGGCCGCTTATTAGGGCGAGAGGGAAAGGCGAGTACGTGATCCCGTAAAAAGGGGGCGCCTGCGTATCCGTCGCTGCGCGCCCCCCGTGGTGTCATGGCGAGTCATTACAGGGTTGCACACCGTAACACGGGACGTGCGTGACCGCTTCGCTCGCGCTGCGCTCGTGACTACACGAGGATGCACCTGCGTGCGCTGACAGGAAGCGGGATCGCAGGAGCACGTGGTTCCTCGCGTACGAGCGTCGTAGTCACGCCCATTTTTGATCGGTCGAGACTAAAAGCTTTTGAGTGCTGAAAGCAATGGAAACCTATTAGTGGGCTATAGTTGGCGCGACACGACAGAATATAATTGCGCGCCGGAACAAGGACACGAAACAAGGAAAACGGGACGTGACAAAGACTTGAACCTGTGGCCACTTGCACGTGCGGATAAATTTATCTAGCTTCGTTTGAACGGTCCATGTCTCTCTTTTTTGTATCTTCTGAAGCAGAGCTGCTTTGACGCATGCCTGTTACTGAACGTTACGTGAAGGAACACGAAACCAAGCTCGCTTCGCAGCTCACAATTGCGGAGACAGGCCTCAAGTTAAGATAGAAGTTGAAGGCCTGTCCTGTACGTGACCTTTTTATTACTTCCTTGATACGTAGCTATAGCCACAACCTTCCTGCATCAAAAGCTGCTCCTGCGACCCATTAATCGTGAGACTTGCCTTAAGATCCTTGTTCGAGGCTTACAAGCCTCCTGCTTTCTTCGTGTCAGGCTGCACAAGGTATTGAGAAGCGTTAATATGGATAGTGACTACGTAAGAATGTCGAAAAGTGTGCTACTGCAGAGAAAGCGACGTTATGTCAGTAGCCCTGTTACTGAACCGGCTGTTGTCACTGATGATAATTAAACAAGCTTTTGAAATTGAGCCGACTTATTGAAGGCAAGTAGGTTTCCTTCAAGTGAAACGAACGAAATTCTACTATTCGCAATAGGACGACGCGAATATATTTTTTGGAGTCACGAAGCCTTGTTGAGCGGCACTCAGCCTCTTCGTGCAATACATAGTTCCACACCACACCACGAACACAGGAAAATTCTTTATTCAGTCTATGAACAGGGGACAAGAAAGAGTCTGCCAGCACAACCGCTCCGTACGCCGTTGCATCTGTCACTCGTCACCAGCAGTCCTCGCGGAAGCAACAAAAACAAAGAAAACAGCGGAGATCTCGGTAGACGCGCGAACTGTATACGACCTGACGAGAGTTGAGTGCAACATCAAAAGACCTACACAGTATTCAAGGAGGTGATTTGTTACACAATGTTATGGTACAGACGCACAGACACGCACACACTGCAGTCGAGAAAGCGCCGACGACACGAAGAAGGAAAGCTCTCGTAAACAAAACACAACGAAACAAAACAAAGCCTATCGCGCCGAAAACTGATCTGTACAAAGTACGGGAACCTCGCTCATAGGTTGTCACGACACTGCGATAAGTTGATACGCGATCAGATCAACCTGATGTGCTTCAGTTGACAACAGCTTTGTGACTGGTGACAGCGAGCGACGGACGGACGGATTGGAAGGGGGGACAGGGGAGGATGGGGGAATGCGGAGGGGGGGGGGGGATGGCTCGCCTAAACACACAGCACACGTGTGTATGCAACAATTAAATACAGCTAGAAGTTAGTAAAGGTTAAGTAACAAAAACAAACAAGAAAGGCCTCAACGTAACGTAGTCTAAAAATCTGGTAAGCAGATAACAGGCCGTTCGTTAAAATCTGGCTAGCGCCGCGTCGCGGGTGGTCCGAGGCGCGAGAGATTAGGCAAAAGATGAAGAGCAAAGAAGAGAAAGAAAGCCTGAAGTCAGCAAGCCTGAATGGAGCATTCAAAACACTGCACAGCAAACAGCGCAAAACAGGAATCGCACAGGTATAGCCTGTTCAGCTGACCCGCAAGTCTGAACAACGGTATACGCGTGGCTGCAATTCGGTTTTGGCGCGTCAGGTGGAGATGCGCAGACGACGTGAAAATGTGGCCACCTTCTTTCACACACCTTCCAACGCACCACTTCCGCTCCAGAGGGTGACCCATGCGTGTGTTTTGCTGTGTGGAAATGCTTCGACAGACTCAGTTTATGACTTCTCGTATTGCACGTCCAACATAGCGACTGTGTAGTTGTGTTTCGTGTTTCCAAAACTGAAATTCGCAAAGTTATGGACCGCGAACAGCCTCGTAGTGAGGAGGGCCAGAACGTAACAGAAGTGCACAGAATCGTGAAATTTGAGTCAGAAATGACACACAGAATAAGACATCCATTCGCTTTGTCATTAGTGGAGACGACCACAATACCTCTGTTTTTTCTGTCTTTTGGAAACGGTGTTTCCCAGTATTGTTCTGGGCAGGTCGTGTTAAAGCGCCTTCATTTGCTCAGCTTAGGAAGTGACATAAGCGAACTGGTGTGGGTTCCCATGGTGTACCAACAGCCATTGAAACCCACTGGCAGACGAAACGGTAATGACAACCAACGTAAGCATTAAACGACTTGCAAGACTTTGACGGGTGCTGCGTACGCCTTTGAAAATTAAGCGTACTCATAAATGCTTTGACCTCTACAGAGTGCACTTCGAATGTGTGATTTTGTTGCTGAGTTCCCCTGGATGTCGAGATGTTGAGAATGGAGCATGCGTTGTTCCCATCATTCAGGCCTCACCGGTCTGTACCAGCTTCTGGCGTCATTAACAGTAACCCACAGCCTGTGTCAAAGGCGAGTCCCAATTCTAACAAAGCGGAGTACCACAAAGGCCCGACCAGTCAACGACCAGTTGCTTATGCTAACCGCGTGACTACGTAGAGATGAGAAGCGTGGCGATTACGGGTCAGCCCGGTCCTACTCGACGAGAATGGACTCGAAAGACGCCGTAAGCAAAATACCAACTTCAATATGTTCCAAGTTCCCCATCGTCAGGCACGTATTCTGTGCCTATCAACTTAAGTACCTGTACCTGTCTCCACGTGCAGCCGACATGATTTGAAACGCGCTAGACTCGTGACTGCACCGCCCGAAGCATGGTATTGATGTCACTTCACAAACTTCTGCTGAAGGGTCGTATAGACCTGTTCACCAACTCACGGGCGCTCATTTACAGACTCTACCTTAAAACGCAAGAGACATTAAAAAAAAAGCGCGTACTAGCAGCAATGCCCCCAAACCTTTTTTTTTTCTAGTTTTTCTTACGATGTCAGGTTGACTATACCCAGACGAATTTTAGGCGCTGCGTTTTGCTACGTGTTTTCAGTCTTATAATACTCCGGTTCGCCATTCCGTTCCTGCTCAAGCGCCACTACCCGTGAGGCGAGCGAGCTGCGACCAAGCCCCTTCAAGAAGGCAGCCCACTCTCTCGAACCTAAACTGAAGATGTTCTGTACAACCCGGAATTCCCTCCTTCCTACGCCTGGTACTCTCCTTCCACGCTGTGCTGTCCGCTTTCATCTGAACGGCCCTGGTCTGCCTGCTCAGGTTGGTCGTAGTAGTAAACGGCGTTCCAGTCGCTGGGTTGCGCCAAGTTGGCTCGCGGCCTTCGGCCTCCTCCACCGTAGCCTCTAGCGGGTGGTTGATCGTAGTCATCCTGATCGTAGTCTGACGGAGGTTCGGGTTGAGGCGTCTCGGGCCTTCCGTAATCGGGTGCCGGACCTGGTCTGGGAGCTGGAGCTGGTGAAGGACGTGGGGCAGGGCCGGGAGCCGGACTAGGATACGGTGCTGGGGCAGGGCCTGGGGCCGGTCCTGGAGTAGGGCCCGGATACGGTGCTGGGGCGGGACCTGGTGTAGGGCCAGGATACGGTGCTGGGGCGGGACCTGGCGTAGGGCCAGGATACGGTGCTGGCGCTGGACCGGGAGCAGGGCCTGGATACGGCCCTGGAGCTGGACCTGGGGCAGGAGCGGGAGCAGGGCCGGGATACGGAGCCGGGGCAGGACCTGGAGCAGGTCCTGGCGCTGGTCCAGGAGCTGGGGGCACATATCCGTGGCCGCCGTCGGGGCTCCACGAGGGTCCGGGCTTGTAGAGGTCGCCGTTGAGATTGTAATAATTGGGCGCTTCGTCACAGTTGACGTTCTGCCACCAGTCGCACACGAAATAGCGCTGGTTGAAGATAGTTCCCACGGGGCAAAGGAAGGCGTCGGAGCGGCCGTCCGACTGGCAGATGTGGAACACCTGCGCGGGCGAGGTGAAAGTAGCGGAAAGAATAGCACCATGACAAACATTTCACGAAATGATTGCCGCATCCAATTGTACGGTACGTACTGGACGACAAGGAAATGAGATCCAAGAAGTCATGCAAAGCACTGAACACGAGCATGATACAGTACCCACTTCACCAAGGTCACCCCTAGGTCAGTTTACGCTGCCAATGTAGCCAAGATAACTGAGTAAACTACCGCAAGCCGTAGTAAAACTGATAGCTGGGCGAGTTGGTATGAATTCATGTTTGAAACTTTTTAGCGCGCACAAAAACCGCAAGCCATCACTGCTAGCTAGACGACGACGAAGTAATGCCTTCGCACATTCGAGACATCATTACGCGACAGAGAAGATGTGAACGTATCGATACCGATGTCAGCGACGCATAGGCTTATAGCCTAGCTGCTTATCTTTTACTGCGATCCAACAAGTACGTGAGATTGAAATCAACTAGCACCTTGCCACAACTAGCTAAGCTAAACCTATGTAAATTAAGCGCATACCTGGCACCGCGCTTCGACGTCGGCGTAGTACCCGGCCGGAAACTCCTGCGCGCTGCAGTCGAAGCTGGTCTGCGGGATTGTGGTGTAGGTCGGATAGTCAGTCTCCGGAGTGCCGGGAATGGCGTCCTCCAGGCGCCACTGGCCGTGGTCGTCATGGCCGTGGTACTGGCCGTCATCGTGGCCGCCTCCCTCGCCTCCTGCTCCGCCTCCCCCGCCTCCTGCTCCGCCTCCTACTCCGCCACCGCCATAGCCGCCACCAGGTGCTGGGGCACCAGGACCTCCGGGTGCTGGCCCCGGTGCGGGTCCAGGAGCTGGACCTGGAGCAGGGCCTGGTCCCGGAGCGGGGCCTGGTCCCGGAGCGGGCCCTGGTCCCGGTCCTGCGTGTTACAGCCATGACGGGAAAATACTTAGGTGGTGCAGGAAGGCCATAGATAATTTTTTAAATTTAAATTTCATTATTTTTCGCCCAACTCCACTTTAATGTGATGTATCACACCCTACATTGAGCTTGATGTTCCGAGATTCTCATTACTACAGACCGGATTTTAGGCAAATGCCTATTTTGTTCCTTGCACTCCTATCGCGCCATTTTGATATATGAACATGAATTAGAGGTTAAGAAGGGCTTTTATAGTGTTTTTATAGTGCCTATAAATGCCTATTTCTGGCATTTCTGCCTAAATGCTTACAAACGCCTACAAATGCCTATTTGCAAAATTGGCGCGTGTATAAACACTACTTAGCCTCAAGTTTCGCTCCCGGGTTCAGTTTAAGACCGTTATTCATATTACCGCGCAACATTGACTGTTCGGAACTATGGGGTTCAACCAACCCTCGAAAACAACTTCTACCAGCAGTGAAGTGGGACACGCCGGCGAGAAATCGCCGCCGAGTTGACATGGCGTCAGCGGAAAGGAAAATGAAGAGCAAATAAAGAAAAATGCGATGTGAACGCAGCTTTTGATTTGTACGTAATTTACTTTTTCAAGGTGTTCACTGCAGTAGCGTAGTCAGAAATCTTTTAACGGGTGGAGTCAACCATACTTTATGTATGTCCGTGCGTGCGTTTCTATGTGTGGGTAGTTTCAGAAGGGGGGGGGGAGAAGGGTTGAAACCCCCGAACTACCCCCCCTCCATCCCCGCCTGGCTACCCCATTGGTTCACTCCCAGGGGGCAAATTGGCTCTACGCGATTCGAGCCGGCCAATAGGAGAAATCCCCCCTTCTGGTCTTTTAGCGATCTGGCTTCCTGATCCTGCTTTGCCCTTCTCAGTCATGCCGAAAATACACCCACGAGTGTGTTGATTCGACAGTATACACACGTGACTCACCATGCAGAATACGGGAGAGACCGTGTTTTGCGACCCGTGCGAGACAAAGCACAATTGCACGGCTGTGTTCAACTGTTGGTGCCTTTGTGACATCTTAAGCAATGACATTTTTGTTTTCTTGTCGTAGACAGGGGTCGCGCACGTCTTCGCTTGAAATTATTTGCATTTATGTGAAAATTTATTGTTCTTATATTTATGATATTGTATGCCTAAAGCGTTGCTTTGCGTGCCTATTTTTGCAGCCTAAAACGAGCTTTTTTTAATGCCTAAATATCCGGCCTCTACTCACTACGTCAAAATCTCAATACGACACCGTTGCTTCGGTGTCGGCTGGTCTTCGTAACCAGCGCCATCCCTGCGCAAGCGGTAAGTACAAAGAAGAGGACGAAAAGCTCGCGCAAGGCTTTAGTACGGTAGCGCTCGCCAAGGCGCTGACGAGCGCGGCTACCCTGCGTTGGCGCTTGGGAGCCGGGGCTGCGGGGGCGCCTCGTTTCCCGCACTATCAAGCGCATAACCTAAGCGTAACGCATAACATTCAGCGTGTACGCGTTTACGGGTACGTGTTTAATCTGTGTCTGCTTGACCATTCTTTTCCGCTCATGTCTACTTCAAATAAAGATCTCTCTCTGTTTCTCTCTCTGCTCTTATTCTAGTACTGCGTTCTGTACCAGTGACAGCAGCACAGCTTCACGGTGAGAGGAAATGAGAAATCATTTGAGAAAGGAACACTGAAGAGAAAAACGATTTTTCGCATATTAGTAAATTACAATTTCACAATACCGAGAAGACCACTGTTTTTGCGAGAAGACGATTGGTGAGCGAGAAAACGCACGAAACGAAAATACGCGTGGCGGCGCCACATTGAAATTCCCGAACCAACGCCGTGACGTCATAGATTTTGACGGCGTCTGCCAGGTCATACGTAGGTCCTAATCAGTAAAAAAGAAATGCATTGTCCTCTGAGGGAACCGTAGACTTGACATTCCAAGTTTCAGGAAATTTCGTTGAGCCAATGTCGCCAAAATACGAAAAATACTCTTTGAAATCCGTGACGTGCCGCACGGAGGTGACACTCCTGTAGCCTGCTACTGCGTTCTGAGAGAACTGACAATAAATAAAAATATAATTAGGAGCAATGATGATGATAGAGTAGAATTTAATGGTATGCGAGTTCGTGTCCGAAGGGTCCATTCACAGCGCTGACTGTAAGCCAGTGTTTAGAATCCTACTTCCATAGTACACAGGAAAGAAGAAGCCATTTTCCATGAATGTTACTGCATCATTTTCGATTAGGTCCGTTCCGACTGCAGGCATGGTTACGTCGCAGGTGATGGCGATTGGACACTCGAGGCAAGTACCCATAGGTAAAACAGCGCAAACACGGTAATGTATATTGCCTGTAACCTCTTCTTTCCTACGTTCGTATTTGATATTTGATTTGATATTTGATAGTTCTGTAAACCTTTCGTATATTATACTGACTTTTTGTATTGCCCTCCTGCTATGCTCTCCGCTGAGAGCAGCAATATTGAAAAAAAAAAAAGTAGACACAGGATTAGCGCTGACTGCCAGCTGCTTTGGTTTATTGTGAGAACACACTAATATACCTTGGAAGGGTGCACACGGGGGAGGGAGACACTTCTAGCGGCGCATGCGTCAATTAACAAAGATTGTTTACCAAGCGTGCATGCGATAAGAACAGGACAGGCGCTGCCGTGGTCATTCGTTCCACCTTTCATGTAATCCCCTGCCAAAGATGGTTGCCCCATGGAAGCGGCGAAAATTCTGGTTTATACATACTTGGTCTCGGTGCAGGTCCTGGTGCAGGTCCGGGACCGGGTGCATAACCAGGCCCTGGACCGGGTCCCGGCGCGGGTAGGTCTACGTCGGGTCCGACGTCGTCGTCAAAGGTAACTCCGGGTGCCGGACCGCCGTAGTCGACGTCACCGACTCCGCCGCCGGCACCGCCAGCGTCAGGCCGCGCGTAGCTGCTGCCGCCACCGCCACGGCCACGTGACTGCCGGGTTATCTGCGAGATACATCCGGGCATCTGGCTCCGTAATCTATCGTAACACATAATTGCGAAGTAGCGCTGTTACCCGATGTTACTGCTTGGTGAAAAAGGTATTGTTGACCGAGTTGCTGTTTTGATGGCAATGCTGGGTAAAGCTTTAATCTAAAGCACTTACAGGAAGGAAATGGAGATCTCTTTGGGCCACATTTTACAGTTTGCTTCAACGCTCTGTTTGCCTAACTAAACAGGGAAGAAAGCTTCCAGCCAAGTAAAGAAGAGGACATAAAGACTATCATATCAAAAAGGGCTCAGGACGAAACACACGCCAGAAAATAAAAAAATGTATCAGTTTGTAGGAAGCCCGCTGCGTGAAGCCTACCGTCTTTACTCGCGAAATACCCGTACTGACTAATAATGGCTAGCGTTGGTTAACTGTGAGTCAATGTTGGCTGCACGTATAGATTCTATTATTCCTTGTGTATCATTTAAGTGTTTCACTGTGTGCGATAGTTCCCCTTAGGAAAATTTGCCTCAAAATTTATTTGCCACGTTCGCACACCTCTGAAGGAGTAATGAAACGATATTGAGGCATCGCAAAAGGGACATTCCTTGTTTCCTTGACATGCGGTGTTAACGGTCTCCGCACACCGGCGCCAAGAAACACGTATAAAATATTTTACTTTGATTTTAAAGTATTTATCGCCCAGCATGTGCAAGCTAGCCCAAGCTCAATGGGCTGGCTTGCTCAACACAGTCACTGAAATCGCTGTCGCAGTCACAGGACGACAATTCACTGATCGTTGTTTACGTGCACCACGTGCAACTGACCGCAGATAACAGAGCGGCTGCTAGTACAGCACGATTTGCTGTCCCCACACGACTGGCACCCGCGTCAGACTGTTGACACGTCACTGTGAAACTGCCCCCTAGATGTCGAAACTGAAAATGTTTCTCTTTTTTTTAAGGTAATGGTATTAAACATATAGTCAATACGTTTCGACTCACCTCGATACTCTTTTTAGGGTCATCGACACCAGTGTTTTTATTTAGAGCGACAATACGAAAGTTTCTAAAATTTCTTTCGGTATCCGCAACGCGGAAACAACAGGACACAGGACCACGGTGCGACAAGGAAAGACAAGGTCTCTATTGGTTGGTTGGTTGATCCTCAGCTACTTGGCGCAACCCACCGTGGGGGATCGGCCATGAAACGGGTGGTACCTTATTTTAGAAATAAAATTGTTTTAAAATCCGAATATGTTTAGGAATGGATGGTATAAAAATAAATTCACTAGTCCAATCCAGATTTTTTAAAAAAAAGAAAAGAAACCAATAGGTTGAAACAGTGAAATTGTACATAAACTTAAAATTCTATTCTTTTTGTTCCCCGTAAAAAATCGCACACGGCTTCGCAAACGTTCCTGTGGCTAAAGTCCATTTCAGTTGCACCAAAGGAAAGAATCACTGGAAGGGATAAACTTAAGCCCATTCTTCGGAGAGGTTGTTCTAGCAATCGTTTTCTTTTATTTGTGAACAATCTGCATGTTAAAAAGAAATGATGCAGAGATTCCCTCTCGTTGCAGTGGAGGCATAAGGGAGACTGTACCAGACCCGACCTGTGTGGGTAAAAGTTCAGAGGGGGAACTCGGCATCGTATCCTGATAATTGATATTTCTGCCCTTCTAGTGCAGCACCAACGATTTTTCCATGGATACTTAAGGTGGAGAAACTCAGATGTTGCCAAAGCCGATTGGGCAAAGGTATCCGACGTGGCAAACTTTTCAAATCGCGCCGCTAAGACAAATGCCAACGTCGGCAATATAGAGATTATGGGGCCATTATGGGATGCCACCGCAAGTGCATCTGCATATTCATTGAGGGTTAAACCCTTGTGACCTGGTACCCACACTAAGCGAATAAGACGATAATGTCTTGGGACAAGAGAATAAAATACTTCTAAGGCATTCGAGAAATTAGGTGCAGTTAATGCATAGCAGATAGACAGACAGTCTGTCAGAATGACAGCTTCTGTTATTGATAGGGGTAATTTACGTAAGGCTAGGACAATCGCAAGCAATTCCGCTAGATAAATAGGCGTAAAGTCGGGTAAACGAATTGAAAAAGACCAATCCAAAGCTGAGGATGCAATTCCCACTCCTGCCTTTTCTTTACAAACTGAAGCGTCAGTCGCTATAACGATGTTTGTTTCTAACTTTGACAGGTGGTCTTCCAAAACTGCATTCAGGTACGTATTGGGTAAATGTTTGCATTCCTTAGGAAATATATTGTCGAACTCTATTCTAATTGTTTGAGGAGATCTGTTAAATACAAGTACCTCACGAAGGTTTACATGTATTTTTTCCAAGAGTTTCTGTGCGACAATCACTTGTGGACACCTTAATCTAGACCACTGGTGGTTAAAAAAAGGACGTCGGCTCATTAATAAAAACGTACTGTGACCTTCTCTAGGTTGTCGCATATATCTTTAGGAAGGCACGTACTGTTAGAATTTGGAACCGTGTAAGAAGAGAAGGCAGGCGCGCTTCATTATACAAAATATTATTTGTGACAGATTTAGGAAACCCAAGACATAATCTTAGTGATTCGCGTTCTAGAAGAACCAGTGGTCGAAGTTTGTAAGCAGGTGCTCCAGAAAAGAAGACGTAGCCAAACTCCAATATCGGGCGTATGTACATACAATAAATCATAATGAGCACATCACGACGTAAACCAGATCGTTTACTGCTGACTCTACCAAGCATCCCTACTGCCCGCGTGCTCCTTTAGCTGCCATATTTTCTATATGCGCATCCCAATTTAGTTTTTCGGTATAGATCACCCCTAAATACTTGACCGATTCCACATGCGGTATGACATATTTTCGGTAAAGTAACGAAATTTGCACTGGGACATTTAGTGGGAAAACTACCATTGCGCTTTTCCTGATGCTCAAAGATAAATTAATGCCCTCAAGCCACGTTCCCAGAGTATTCATATATATTTGGAAAATTTGATACAGTGTATGTATACCTGCAGCTGTAGCAAAAAATGCAATGTCGTCCGCGTGTACATACACCTGCACGTCATGATGTACAGGGACAGTACACAGTAATAAATTAAATAATAATGGTGACAATACCGAGCCTTGCGGAAGACCTCTAGTTTGTTTATAGCTTGAAGAAGACACACCCTATTGAGAGCAATAAAATTCTCTGTTTTTTAAAAAGGAATATACCCATGCAACGAAGTAGTGTGGTTAATGTACATGCGTTAGCGAATTTATTAATTTAACGTGTTCCACGGTGTCATAAGCTTTTGTAATATCCAGAGTGACTAAAGCGGAAAAGTGTTTCTTAGAACGAGCTAATTGTATTCTACTTTCTAAGTCAACATGGGCACAGGTCAAAAGAGCGTCGTCTTCCTCAGAAAGACTGTGGTTGCTGCTCGTGCTCCTCGCTTCATTGTCCTCTGTCATCCTGCCGGCTTTTAGTCGTGACAATATATAGCTCGCGACCCAGTAATTCCGCTACGGGGCCTCCAATTTCTCGAGAGTGCAACGAATAATTGTTTCTACCATTTTGTGAAATGCCAGTGTTTCTCTCACCCCTCAACATACGTAATTGAATAATAAAGCAACATTAACCTGCGCGGGACGTCTCATAACCGACATTCAGCGTTCCGCTGACCCAGTTGACACGTCAGAACGACGTTTGACAGAAACCGACAGGCTCAGTACTTTCGCTTCACACAAAGCTTTTCACACTTCGTGGCCCGCTGACCCACGGGCGGATGTTCGCACTGACTGACCGCGTTTTTGAAGAGCAGCGCGACCGCATTTGTTTCCCGCGAGCTGGAGCAACTTTACATACGATATAATCCAGGAAGGCAGCCTATGGCTCCTCCTTTTATCATATGTACGATGTATGTTGTGCACCTGCACATCACTTGTACAGGTCCATCCCTCAGCTAAATCTTGTGTAGCCTTCTCCACAGCACTTTTGTGCAGACTGTAAAGCCAGCTTTCAGTGTTCTCAAGTCAGTAGAAATTCGCTGTATGTCACCCTCTCATGGCACATTAATTCGTAATAAATTAAGAGCTTGAACGAAAGTCCCGAGCTTTAAGTCGTGCCTAACGCTTTAAAGTTGGCCTCAAAAGGCAGTGGGACGTGCATCTCCTTAAGCGAGAGCCGGGAAAAGCAGCAGTCTCCGCTCGAGCAAGCCCTGCAAGCCGCAGAAGCCAGTGAAGTTCCGTGAACTGAGGTGAGGGTCCCACCCACTTGGACCTAAATCACCTCGAGTTTATGCTACGAACTATTACTAAAGCTGTTCGAGTTGTTGAGCCGCCATGTATTAAGAACCAGTGAGGTATACTGACTTTAGTGTCCCTTCCGGTGTTTGGGGCTCATTTTCTCAGACACACTAGAATTGTTGTTAAGAACAACTTTTAGCCAACCATAAAGCTAAACGTATTATTATCAACGAAGTTCGACCAGTGGCTGTATTGGAACCATTTCTTTTTTTCTGGCGAGTGTCCAATATGACTAATGAAAAATCGAACTTGCGAAAAATAGTTTTCTGAATACGGACCCTGGACTTCGCATTAGAGAGATTTGGGAACGGCTTGAGATTGCGGGTAATCAGATAGTCACTATACGGAAGCTGAGTGGCACCTGCGTATTGGCGTACCGGTGCTCGAATGTTGGCGCAAAAGAGATAAACAAAAAGAAGAAACATCGACCTTTTTTTCATCTAATAATGATCATTTTAGCGCGAAATTGCCTGAAATAATGTCTTGAAAATATGCCTTATCTGTCTAGGCTGATTCGGATAAAATTTGCGGCTTTCTCGTTTATTTATTTTGCGAGTGTTTGTTTATAGTGTTATAGCTACGTAGCGTAAGTGGAGCTTACCCTTCTTGGTGGTCTAGCGGAGAGGTGGACCGCCAGCGAGGCTGAGAGGGTAAAAAATTGTGGGGAAAAAGATAAGTACGCTGATGTGGAGGCCAGCAAAAGGGGCAAGCACAAATGCTGAGCTTATAGTGAATTGTAAAAGGTGATAAGAAACTGCACTCACCGAAGAGGATGACGCTCAACCAGAGTCTCATGTTGAGCGCTTGCACACTGAAAGTGAAGGCAGAACGAAATCACGTGTTAAAGCACGCCGTGTAATAGATCCTAAAGGTAATACCGTTTAAATCGAATGAGCTCTCGCCAGGGTCGTCTAGTGGTTAGGTGCTCTACTGCTGAACCGCAGGTCGCAGTAGAACAAGCGCGTTATTCCAGATATCATAGCGTTTCCCGTCTTTTCGGCGCACCAGTCACGGTTATAGTGCTCGACTGCTGACCCGAAGTTCGCGGGATCGAATTCCGGCCGCGGCGCCCCCATTTTCGATGGAGGCGAAAATGCTTGAGGCCCGTGTACTTAGATTTGGGTGTACGTTAAAGAACCCGAGGTGGTCTAAATTTCCGGAGCCCTCCACTACGGCGTTTCTCATAATCATATCGTAATTTCGGGACGTTAAACCCCAACAAATATTATTAATTACTTAAGCAACGCTTCACGTTGGGCCAGCGAAATTTTCTTATATACTGCAAAAGTGTAGTTAGCTCGGCCAGTTGGTATGGATCCGTGGCAGTATATAAGCAGCGCGAAAAACAAGACTACGTACACATGCAGGAAGGAATGACAAGAACAAGCGATACCAGTGCTTGTTCTTGTCATTACTTTCTGTCAGTGTTGGTGGTAACGCGTTACAAGTAACGGCGTTACCGGTAACGCGTTACGTTTTTTGGTAACTTAGTAACGTACTCGTTACAATTTCGGAACTGTAACGGGTAACGTACTTACGTTAACATTTTTCGGTAGCGTGTGGTGTCACGTTACTCGTTACTTTTTCATCCTATAGGTGCCATTTTCCCGGAGCTCGCCCCGACGAACTGTTCTGTAGCAGCGTCGGACTGCTGTCGGCCTGCCAGGCATTGACAAAGAACCGCGGGCGGAATCGCGTTTTTGTGGCCGTCGCCACACAAAGCTTGAAGAAAGCCGCGGAATCCCCATGAGATACTGTACGGACACGCTTTTCGTGGAAGTGGATTGTAGAAGGTGGATTGCTGGCACCGGTGCCTTTTCGTGCCCAAACAGGCCACCCGAAGAGAAAGCGCAAGGGCTGGTTTACAGTTTACTCCATACCATGTGCTGATCGTGACACTTCGTACGTGGGCGAAAGAAAGAACTACACCGAGAGGCTGCGACAACATAAAAACGTCGTCCGGAAGTTCGATTGACAAAGGAGTACACTCGCTGAGCACAGCGTCGTGAATGACCACCGCGTCGAATTTGACAACTCCCGCGTCTTCGACTTATAGGCCAATTACGATAAGAGGCTTTTTGTGGAATCCTGGCCCATTCAGGCGACAGCTGGTAACGTCAACCGGTCTACAGGTGCGCTGCCGATCGAAAGTCTCATCATGGAGAATAGGCGTGACCTCTTGGCAAGAAGAAAACCCCGAAACGCCAGATTTTTTCCTGTAATGCAAAAAAAAAAAAGCTTTTTACTCACTATCTTGGTTGGCGTCCCTCTGTTTCAACTTTCAACCAAAGCCCATTAATACCGCTGTTAGAAGAACAGTCCTAACCGCAGATAATCTAACTACGGTTACGGCTAACCATGGTTACAGGTACCTACACGGCAGACATAACGGCAGTTAGGCTCCTAACCGTGGTTATCGCAAACGGGTGATTCCACGAGAGATCGACACGGATCTGAAAATGGATATCTTGGATTTCATTGAGTATTTTATACTTTATGCACATATCACCCAGTAGTCTGAAAAGGAACTTAGCTTTCATATTAACTGCATAATTTACGAGGAAAAAAATATCGAACATATTTGATACGAAGGGATCAATTTCATTACTTGTCGTTCTCCAAAGTTCACGACGAAGTAACACACAAATATTACCGTTAAAAAAAAAGACATTTTGTGCATGAAATGTATGCGCAACAAAGAGTAAAGTAACATTGTTTGAAACTTGTAGAACGAAGGAAACTATGTTTGAAAAATGACTAAATATGGGACATTTTATTAGAGTTGCTACATAATAGTTGCTGCAAAGTTGATAAGGCTTATCAACATTGTTTTGAAAATAAACTTTGCTTCTTTCCATCGGCACTGCAGCTAAGTTTCTGGCTATTGAACTCCTGAGCGAGTGAGGGTGATCTTGAAGACCCTCACATAAACGCTCGTAATTTAAAGTGAACAAAAAATGTTTATGCACAGATATTTTTTTCCCTGACTAGGCCATTAAAGCATTTCTTCCCTACTACAAAATTTGTGGATCTATTTTGCTGGTAGAAGCACGCCGTCAGAATTTCTGTAAATCTCTGAGAGTTCAGTGATGCTTTCTTTGCGCGTAGCGTTGATGATTGAATCTCATATTGTGTATAATGTCACATTGAGAAAATAGCTTCACCATGTGCCAGAGTCAGAAGCCATCACGTGTAACTCTACAGGCAACATTAAGCCACTATAACATTGATGGGGTCCGGTACATTTGTGCAAATTATTCTCGCTAAATCAACATGTTGGGTACGATCGTTGTTTGGGTTAGAAGTTTTATGTGAAACGTGTATACATTTGAGATTTCAAAACTTCTTATTGTGGGTTCCTGCAGCAAAGCAAAGACACATTGATTAAAATTTATGATTGCGGAGTAACGGCAGAGGTAACGTCCGTTACTTTTTTTCGGTAATGGTAACGGTAACGCGTTACATTTTTTTGTAGGTAACGTACGGCGGTAACGCGTTCCTTTTTTTGCAGTGTAACGAGTAACGTATTTAGTTACTTTTTTTCAGTAACGCCTACAACACTGCTTTCTGTGTGCGTCGTTTTGTTTTTCGCGCTGCTTGCTACCATCTTATATATACCATGGCGCAAAAGTTAAGGAAACTATATTCTCAGAGTCCAGTTTGCTGTCTACCTTGTTCGCAGTGACCTCCAGGCAAGATTTCGCTTGACTGAAGACCAGAACCCGGCAATACTCCATAAAATATTTTGAGGAAATGTTACAAGAGTGTACACTAAGAAACTTATTTCTGGCTTTAGTCAACGTTTGTTATATATATATATATATATATATATATATATATATATATATATATATATATATATATATATATATATATATATATATATATATATATATATATATATATATATATATATATATATATATATATATATATCTGTGGTTCTAAATGCTCGTTACGATATGCACCGGTTAAATAATTATTGACGGTGCCCTTTGATGTACTGCTGTAACTTTTTCGATGTCTGTATACAGGCTAGTCTGCTAACTTGAAAAACGGCAGTCGAGAAGACGGTGCATCGAGGGACCCGTTTTATGTGTGTTAATTATAAAAATAAGCCGACAGACACTGACTACAAGAAAAACATAGGAAATTACTTGCATTTTCATAGTTGTGATGTAGAAATGATCATCATACCGCTAAATGAAAGCGCAAGAGAAAAAAGAAACTGGCCGCAGGTGGGATTTCCGGAATATGAACCAATGCTCCGCGCAGCTTATCCAGCGAAGCAAATGTTTGCACCTGTAGCATTGCACTCATGATCAGAAGGACTGTAAGCGGCAGATCATTTTCACATTTGCACTATTAATTTACGGCTACAAGCAGTTTGAATGAGTGATTAAGTGAGACCGGTAATAATCTGCCCAACTACAGGAAAGGAGTACGTACAGAGTGTCATTGAGGCTTTCGCTCCATTAGGTTAAATGTTTTCTTTCACGTTCGGCACCAGAAAATCTCGCGTCAAAAACATCCAAACGTTGCCCAATAACGGGTGAAATAGAATGGGTTCATGCTCATGAGAATCGCCGCATTTTGTGGCTCCAATGCGCGCACTTGCATAAATCTTGCATCGATGCGCATTAAAAAAAAGCAAAGGAGCTCTCGTGCTCATCGGTTGTGTAAACCACAGCGACAGATCAGCTACCTTCATTAACACGCGCTCACGAACACACACAAACAAGTCTACGACCAAGACCAACAAACGGGTGTTCTCTCGACCCAGAAACCGGGGCAAAAGAACCGTGCAAACAAGTAAGTACACGCAGCTTGCGCGCGCTCTTTGACGAGCAAAACGAACCGCGACAGAAACAAAGACGTCTTCATCTGGTTCCTCGAAGCAACAAAGACAAATTACCAGACACAAAAAAGAAATACATATCCACGCTGCCCATCGTCCTTCCCGACACCGCATCTCCACAAACACTTTCCCACTGGGCTGCCTGCACGTTATCTGACGATTTAGCGCTAGAGACGCTTGAGGAGGCACGCAGCGGCGACGACGTGCTCGGCACGGAGGTGAAGGCTAGCTGCGTTGCATGACAACGGGGCGGGTTACGCAACAGGGACGCCACCCGTGACTTGAAAGCGCGAAAACGCTTTTGCCTGTGATGAGGGCAGCATCTCTAATGACCCGCATCCCAGTGCGAGGGAGAGTGTGCTACTGCGAGCAAAGCGGCAGCAGACTGTGCGCTGTTCGTGTGTGCGCGGCGGCCGGTATTGTGCTTGACCCCTGGGCCGCGGGTGGCGGAAGTCGACACTACTGCCGGAAACCCCGGTCCGGTAGCGACGAGACGCGCAGTTTTACGCCGTTCTTTTGTCGCCCGTCGGCCGTGCGCTGCGCGTGCTCTTGTTGTGTGTTGGTGGGAGGGCGATTGGGAAACAAAAGCGACGCCCGACTGCCGAGACCTTCCCCACAGCGCGCGCCGCTTCATGTGCATCACAATGGCGGCTGCCTATGATAATCTTGACCCGGTTCTGGCACTTTTGGGGGGGACTGCGCGGCGAAGCGTCGCGTCGCCTGCCGATTTGTACGGGCGCGTCGGCGAGTCGTCCGCTCGTATACGGTGTCGGCTGCCCAGGACGGTTTATTGACGATGAGGCACGCCATTACAAATGAAACTGTTGTAAGTGTGGCGTCAGGAATGACGCGTGCGGGTTGATAAAGGAAAATCAGTTTAGAGTACGTCCGAATTGTGGTGGAAGCCTAGAACTGTGATGTAAGCATCCTCCATTAGGGGAGGGGTTAGGGGAGGGGCCAAGTGTCACCGCAGTCCAACCTACCCCCCCCCCCCCCCGAATTGGTCATGTGCGAAAGAAAAATGTGGCTCGCATGGGATATGAGAATTAAGAGATAACGTGCTTCTAACAACTGCCTGCGTTTTGATGCCCGGCATCCGGCATGTGTAAAAGTGAGAAGTAAACAACAGCTCTTGGAATGCGACACCAGGAGCCCTCGGCTGCCAATATCGACAAAATATTCACCGACGATTACAATACTGCCTAATGCGAATTGTGAGCGCAGCTTCGTGTTGGGGCAAGTCCAACTGTGTTTGAAGTTTTGGCTATCTGCAGTTGCAGCAGTGTAACACTCGTTACATATTGCCACATAAACTGCCAGCGCTAGAGTGCTACGCGCCCCACTCTGTGCACTGCAGGCGTCGCGAACCAAGCGAAACGCCGACAGCCTCGTTAGGACAAGCGAAGCCAGCCGCAGTGCACGTGCCAGCCTTGCATACGCACGAGCTCCGACCGAGAGGCCGGGGCGCGTGACGGAGGAAGAAAGCGACGTTCAGTGGCTCGTGATATCGAGACTCCGCGTTCGCTCTCTTTCGTCCTCGTACGTTCTATCCGTTACGCTGACGCTTGCAACGCCAATGGCAACGCCGCTCAACGCAGGAACGGGCGCCTAAGAGCTGCGCTCTAAAACCTGCACGTCCATAACTCTGCACATTAAAGGGACACTAAATAGCAAAACGATTTTTCTCATATTAGTAAAGTACTCTTTCACGATACCAAAAACACCACTCTTGCTGCGAGAAGACGCTTAATAAGCGAGAAAACGCGCAAGAACAAAATGTGGGTGGCGACGCCATCTTGAAGTTTTCGCACCATTCGCCGTGACGTCACATGTTCTGACGGCGCCTACTAGGGACTACGTAGTTCCTAATCGGTAAAGATGAAGTACATTGTCCTCTGAGGGGGCCACAGACCTAACATACTAAGTTTGGTGTAATTTTGTTTAGCCAATGGCGCCAAAATACGATAAATACACTTTGAAATACGTGACGTCATGCGGGGAGCTTTCAGCGCGAAATTTAAAAATCAGACTTCGAACGATTTCTCCTCTATTAATAAACCTATGATGGCGAAACTAACCACATAGGATTCTCAGAGCACAATTTATCGATCTAGACTGATTCATTGTTTCTCTTTAGTGTCCCTTTAAACAATTGCTGTACAGGTACGACTGAGTAAAGGTATAGGGGCAGACTTGGCGCCCCTTAGGGGAGGAAGGGCGTAGGAGTGGTTGCCATGGCTACAGTTGCACACTGCGTCGACTGCTTCGGGGAGAATACGACTAACCCATGGGATGTGTTCGATGCCTTCGACATGGTTCGAACGTTCCTCGGAACGCACAATTACGATGCCGCAGTGGAGTACTTGTTGCGTTGCGAAGATCCATTCGTCTACTACATTGGAAAGTTCTACAGGGCAACCTCACTGAACTTTGACATAAAAAATAGGTTTTGCAGAGCGTTTCCCTGTTTGCACTGTGTTGTATCGGGATAACGAAATTTTCGTAATACCGAAATTTTTCGGTTTCCCCGTCGATTTCGTTATTACAAGGTCCAGCAGCTGTAATACGAAAGCATTTTATGATCGAATCGTTGGCGCTCCAATGAAGCCGAAGAAACAGACTTTCTAAAACCGCGTGCAAATTTTCCCAAGCGATGTTGTCTCAAGAAAAACGGCTGTTGCTGACTCTTTCTTAGGCTTTCTTTTTCGCTTTTTCTTGGTCTTGGCGTTGCGATGTTTTCGCACGTTGTTCGCGTGGGTTGTTCTTCAAAACTGTACAACATTCAGACCGGTCCGCCGCGATAGTACAGTGGGTGGCTATACTGACACGAAAGACGCGAGTGCGATCATGATCGCGACGGTCGCATTTTGACATAGACGAAATGCCCGTGTACTGTGCGATGTCAGTGCACGTTAACGAACACGAGATAGCGGAAACTTCCGGCGTCCTCCACTACAATCGTGCCTCATAATCATATCGTGATTTTGGCACGTAAAACCCTTCACATTATTAACGTTCCGACCACGCAGGAAGATTCAATCCAGTTATGCATATTACACATATATGTAGGCTCAGGCAGATGCACTGACAGTTACAATTTCGCCAGTTTCAGGAAAAAGGGTGAAAGCTAACCATGCGCACAAGTGAAGGAATAATCATGACAGTATCGGTAGTTCCTTTGTTGTCGTCTTTCACATCGCGATGATACGCGAAGCTTGACTATACACGGAAGCATATGTGTCGTCTCTAACTGACAGTGTTCTCGAGATAAACAGATAATAGTAAAATAAAAAAAGGGGCGATGCGCCATAGAATGTCTATGGTTGCCTATACGTTGTTACGATGGGTATCAAAGTGAACCGAAGCTGTCTTCATGACCTACAGTGTATTTTGGAATCACGCCGAAATCTCACTTCAAAGGTTTTCTGGAACTCCGCAACCGCTGGAACACGGAAGCTACGGACGTGACTCGAACCTACGACTTAGTGCTAAGCCGTATAAGGCCATGAATGCCGAGACATAAAGCGGACAAAAGCGTGCAACGGAATGAGGTGAAACCGCGCTAACGAATGCCCATATACATATTCAGGTGTGTTTCTTCCAACTCTGGTATTAAGGTATATAAGAATAAACAAAAAGACAACCCCTTCTTAGGGGTAAGAAGGTATGTACAAAAGTACAAGCTGCATCCTCAGGTAAACACGAACAAGTACAAACCATTGTAGAAGAAAGAAGAAACGTCCTCTGTGGCGTATCGGCAAGGTTTGTTCGCTGGTCGTCTTTGTTACAAGCTGCGCGCTCAAGTGACGTGCTTCGCTTTGAAAGTAGCCTGTGACCGCTGAGACGCAACAATTAACCCGAAACGCAAAGAAGTGGCCAGCGTTTTCGACGCGCTGGCGATAGAAAAAAAAAAAAACCCAAAGCACGTTTTGGAATTCTCTCCTTACGCTGCACCAGTTTGCTGGCGCCATCTTCTCGGCAAAAGGACTCGAAAGCATCCGGAAACTGTGCTTTGTTAGGGTGAGAAAGTTCACAGTTTCTCCGGCTCATTCTCAAAAGACGACGCGAGAACAAAACGTTCGCTGTCGAGTCTTTCGAATCCCTGCACAAAGAGTTAGGATGTCGAACAGGACATGCAGCAGGCTGAGCGTAACACAGTCGAACACTGATACACCGCGTCAACCGAATATGCCGCATCTCATATATAATCGCAATGTTAAGGTCGATGCGTTTATAACCCGGTATGCAAATGATTTCTGTTCGACACTTCCGTGAACAGGTGACGATATCCTGCAGTCGCCAGAGACGAGTTCTGACGACCCCTACGCAAGACCACAAAGCACTGCGCAATGAGCACGTGCCGACGGTCACACGGTAAGCGATACGCGCTTGTGACTACGTAGGCTCTATAGTAGACGTCGTCAAAATGACGTCACGGCAACTGGTGCGGGAGCTTCAAGGTGGCAGAGCTGACTACCGACTTTATGGAGACATGCGCGCTTGTCAGAGATCGTAGTTTATAATCGGTAAAAATGAAGGACACTGCCTTTTGAGGAAACCAGATAACATATACGAAGTTTTAGTAAACTTATCTGAGCCAGTGCGGCCAAAATACGAAAAATCACTTTGAAATCCGTGACGTCACCATCGGAGATTTCGGCTGGAAATTGAGAAGTCATACTTCCGATATTAACAGTGGGGCTGTTTAAGCCGACGCGGTGTTTAAGCTGTCCGTGCAGCGCGAACAGAAGACCATCATCTTCATGAACCGGCACGCGCTCTCTTCATCCTCTTCGTCCTCTTCATCTCCTGCGTCGCTCCCAGAACACATGCTCCAATTTGTCCGGCGTGAGATGCAACAAATCTGATGGGCGAGCCAACGAGTACAGAGAGAATTAAAGGAAGAGAGAAATAAATAGAGAAATAGAAATAGAAAAAGAGAGAAAGGGAAATAAATACATAGAGAGAGAGAAAGAAATAGAAATGAACACAGACAAAAATACATAAAAAACATAGAAATGACGAAAAAAGAAAGAAAGAGAGGAAGAAGGAAAGAGAAAAATAAGGAGAAACGAAGACGGCCGCGCAGCTCCGCACTTCATTCATGCTTGGCACCACTAGTGCAATGCTGCCTTAATTTTTTTTTATTTTCTCGTGTATTAATAAACCTATAGTGGTAAAATTAACGACACCATGGTTTTCATAGCATAATTTATCAGTCTAAACTAATTTATTGTATCATGTTAGCGTCCCAGTAATGTCTACAATGTCTGCGGAAAGGCTATCTCAGTCGCGTGACGTACGCGGCAAAAATGGTGAATGGAAGCACACTGTATTGCATGAAACGAATCCGATTTTTGTTGCATACTTGAACCAGATACTCTTGGTATTTAAAATGTATCAAAGTACTCCGTGTGAACGCATGCGCGAAGGCACGAAGGCGTCTGCGCAACAACTGTTTCTTCGTGGAGCACAAAGAAAGGCGGTCTGGCACCTAGACGGCTCACATATCTGCCTGCAGCGTGACACCGATTTGATGCACACCTTGTGGCACGTCTTTGTATACTCGCACAAGGTCGCTGCCCCATCGCCAGCGACAACAACAACGCGGCAATTACTATAAAGCTCTCGTAGTCTCGGTTTTTTTCAGCGCAAACTTGTTTCAGCACGCTCCACGCGCTCCTATAGACAGCGATAAACCACGACCCCCACCATCATGACGCACCGCAGAGCGTGAGACGCCTGGCTTACTCAACCAAACCATGAATACCGACAACAAAGGGCGGCCATTATCGAGACGAAAGAGCCGCTTTTGTAGGTGAAAAAGAAAAAGGTTATAAAAAAGAGATAAAGAAGAAAATCGCGAAGGACATCATCCGCATTCCCTTTGTGTCACTGTGACACGGCTTTCGTCTCAAACTCTTCAGTCGTTGTCTTTTTATTTTTCGTTTCATTGTAGCGTATGCGCGCACACAGCTAGGCCTCGGTAAAGAAGAAGAAGGGGGTGAGACTTAACGACTAAACGGCGGCCTGCCTGAACGATGTCCGCCACAAGGATGATAGACAGAACTCGCCCGCGTCGTAAAGACCCGTTTCATCGTCGACGTCTTCCTTTTCTTGATCTCTATAGAGGCAACACCGTATTTCGTCGTTCGTACAAGAGTCGTGCATCGCTCGGCGTGAAAGCGAAAGTTAAGTGAAAGCACGGGGCTAAGAAGCTGTGCATCGTTGGTCCTCAGTGGCAAAAAAAAAAAGAAGAAGAGAAAAACACGTCTGCGCTTCTTCTCGGCATAAATCTAAGTGTCGACAGCTGGACAGCGTAATGATGCTCGTTCCTCACCGTGAAGCCATTAAAGACTTGTTGCTCACATTTTTCATCCCGCACGCCCCCGCGGCGGCCTGTCTCAGGCGTGAATTGCGTTCCACGCAACGGAAAAATAAAGAACAAATAGCAAAGTCCGCTGCGTGAAAGCCAAAAGAAAGTTCGCTGCAAAGCGCGGCTCTGCACAAAGTCCGAGGCCACCTCGCATTTTTTTTTCTTGCCTTCATTTATTTTTCAGTTTCTTTTACAAACTAAAGAGGTTCGCGCTCACAAAAAAAGCGAAACTAGAGCTCCAGACAGACACTGCCGGCTCTCTCGCATTAATGTGCGTCACGTGTAATATAACTGAGAACGCCGCGATTAGTGCCCGCGTGGTGAGAGTGTCTCACTCTACGCTCTCACAGCAGCCACCTTCGCCCCGGCAGACGCGTTTTCACTCAATCTCACTCTTACACGTGTCTGTGTCATCGCTGTGTAGTTGGAAACAATGCCGACTAACACGGCGACGCAGCGAGCGTCTTCCGTACCGGTAGTGCCTTCTCCGCGTCACGTTTTTCGTCCGCTATTATGCTTTTCCTTTTTCATTTTGTTCTTTGCTTTCTTCCTGCTCAACGTTCTTATTTCCTCGCTCCCTTTTTAATTCGCCGGCACGACTTAGCCGAAAGGACCTCGGAAGATGCTCGGGACGTATAACAATGCGCATTGCACAGGCATTGAAAGCTGTCTTCCGCGCAGCTCTGTATAAAAGCGGAGCACCTTTTCTTGCTGCTTTGACTTAGTTCTGTCGTTATCCCTTTAGAGGTGTCCTTGTTTCCGCGCTCCTATTAATATAAGGCGCGGAAATGCTTTGAGCCAAGCCAGGCAGGAGCCACTGCGATGATCCTAGCGCTGTCACGCTCGGCATGTAGCGTTTTTGTTGTTGTCGTTGTTGTTGTTATTGTTTTGCGGAAGGGTGCTTCCGTGGCTGTATTCTTCAATATCTTGATTCTCTTGAGGTCGGCGTCCTCGTCTATTCATTCAATTATTCTTCCCGGCCAGACGGGTGTCCGTCGAAGCCTTGATTTCATCTAGAATATCTTCAGCGCTTGGCCCTCTCGTTTCGACTAAAGAAAGTGAGTGGCAGTGCCCCCTCTAGACAGAAGTGGTTTATTATTATTATTATTATTATTATTATTATTATTATTATTATTATTATTATTATTATTATTATTATTATTATTATTATTATTATTATAGAGAATTCCGTTCTCCTGTGCCCTTCCGAAAATTGTACACCGCGCTATGTCTTCCTCAACTAGAGTATGCATCTGTGATCTGGAATGGCATTCCTAATTCCAGCAGCAACGCCATTGAGCGAGTCCAGAAAAAATTCCTAAGCATTTACAACCATCGTTTCGCTAGAAATGACTCTGGATCTCGTTCTAACGCTGCTGGATTATTATCATTGCCATCACTTTGCTGCCGACGAAATCGCGCTGATCTGTTATTTCTTTACAAGCTTGTGCATGGTATCATATCCTGCCCTGTACTGCTCAACTGTCTTAATTTCCGAATTCCACGTGAGCTGACCAGAGAGAATAGACCTTTTCATGTAACCGCCTGCCTCTGTGAACATTCGACCATTGGCAGGATACAACGTCTTTACAATGCTTACTTTTTGGAGCTCGATGTTTTTCACAGCTCCCAGTCGTTGTTCTGCTCCGAGCTTTGCACTGTACTTACATAGCCTTGTACACTGTTGATATTTTTTTTCTGCCTGCGCATAGTTGTATATGTGCAATTTTGTAACGTTTTTTATCCCTGATATTTTATTATGAATGTTTCCTTTGGTTTTTTTTTGGTTTTTTTTTGTGCGCCAGTACAAAGACCTTACGGTTGTTCCTGGGCACATTAAATAAACGTTTGATTGATTGATTGATTATTATTATTGGGATGGGGTGCTGTTTACATCCCAAAATCACGATATGATTATAAGGGACGCCGTAGTGGAGGGCTCCCGAAATTTCGAAGACCTGGAGTTCTTTAACATGCACCTAAATCTAAGTGCACGGGGCCTCTAGCATTTCGCCTCCATCAAAATACGGCCTCCGCGGTATAGATTCGATCCCGCGACCTTCGGGTCAGCAGTCGAGCAACAGAAGTGGCCACTACTCTTCATTGGAACTTTGCAGCAGTTGTTCAGAAGCTTAGCTGTCCGCCTCGGTGGTACGGTGGTTACGGTGCTCCGCTGCTGACCCGAAGGCCGCGGGTTCGATCCCGGCCGCGGCAGCCTCTAGCATTTAGCTTCCACTGAAATGCTAGAGGCCTGTATACTGTGCGACGTCAGTGCACGTTAAACACAAGGCAGTCGAAATTTCCGAAGACCTCCACCACAGCGTGTTTCATAATGATATCGTGGTTTCGGCACGTAAGAACGCATATAGTAATATATAAACTTAGCTTCTGGGGGCGGATTTGAGCTACCATCACCCGTATGGGAGGGAGAACACCCTCTCCACCTCCATGTGACGTCTTTCAAGCCGTCTTTCAATTTTTCTTTACTGCAGCGCTGACTGTTGATTCTTTAGGCACTAACGCTCTTTCTTTCGTACGCGAGAGCTTATCCCCTCTAGTCGTAACACATGAGTTGCCGACCGACGGTAGTATTCGCTTTCTGGACGTCAGGCTTTTATTCCATGACGAACACATTCAGTGGAAGTACGACCCTCGCGCCAACAAGCCACTGCTTCCATATCAGTCGGCACACTCCATGTTGGCGAAGAGGGGAACAGCTAAAACTTGTTTGCTCAGCGCCCTACGCAAGTCATGTCCTGGGCGCATGAGCGAAAGTTTCAATGAACAAATTGGCCGCCTTCGGTCCGCTGGTCGCCCTATACGCACGTGCTTGTCAGCGTTTCTGAGGGCATCCTCAAGTTTAACTCGTCAAAAAAAGACTCCTGCCATCCAGGGTCTACCTGACACGAGGAAAGTCGCGGTCATTCCGTATATCCACGGGTTATCACACGTGCTAAAAAAGATAGGACAACGTGCGAACGTAAAAGTAGTGTTTTCGGCTCCCATAAAATTGCAGTGTTTGTGCAGACTAACAAGACCTGCCTCATTGGAGAAGCAGGCGTGCAAAAAGAGGCATAAAAATAGGTTTGCAGAATGTGCGGATGCAGTAGTGTACAAGCGTTCATTAATATGTGGCAAGAATTATGTGGCTCAAAGTGGACGGTGCGTTAACGAGCGTTTGAAGGAGCACCACTACAACGTGAAGGAAAAAAAGGGTGTGTTCCTCGATGCCCACTGCAGGCACTGCAGTAATTCAGGTGCCAGTGCAAGTAATAATGTTCATACCACGTGCACGCCCATTTTTCAGGAATTTTCAATTGTCAATACCAGCCGAGGTCAGCTAACCCGCGAGTTGATTGATAGGCTGGAAGATAAATGTATTTCCAAACCGTCGATTGCCCTCTCCAGTAAGGAGTTAGCCTATCTACGTAAAGATAGTTGAATTTGCAAAGTGCGAGTAATGATGATGGTAGAGAAGCGATGTTGCCTACATATGTGGTTCCCTGTTTTCCAAATAAACATTTTTCCAAGTTAGCGCCTGTGTGTGTCACATCTTCCTTTGTCCGTGTTTTTTCGTGCGCTAGAATCTTCAGTCAAGCCATCTGTTGCCACTCTTTTTTTCTTTTTTTTTTCTTTGTTCTGTCACTATCGGCGTGATACCTCGCCGCTTGTATCTCAACTCTGCATGACCCAGCAGTGTCAAAACAAGGCATACCCCTGCTCTTTTTTTTCTGCCTCTTGATTTCTGTACGCATTTTCGCGCGCTTTATGAATTGTACACACCCATTATTGTACACCTTTCGGTGCGTCTAACGGCGCTGTTAATAAAGTTAATAAGCGCCGAAGCTTTTCACTGCGGTACACCTGCAGTACATTACGTCACCAGTGATTACGTCAGTGCACTCGCACTCATCGACAAGACGTAATTGCGTTGCTGGGCACTAGAACAACGAGGAGAAGCGACGAGCCGCACCCCAGCCCATCCACCTGCCAAGGCACGCCCAGAAGCAATCTGCACCGAACCCACATTCTACGCTCGATGACGGCGCTACTCTAGACAAAACGTGACATGCGCTATGCGGGGCGCCGGCTTGTATATAACAGTGCCTGCCAATACACCCCTACAGCCGCGCGATGAGCCGAACCCGCAGCGTGCGTTGCCTGTGCGGACGTGTTGACAGCGGGCGGCGTCGGTTGGATATGCCTTACATGAACACGTCATAGAGGTGAGAATAGGCGCCCAGTTGTTCGGCTCTGTATGGTTTTCTCCGGCCCCGAGGCACCACATGCTAGGAAAAGCCACATCTCGTGTATGGAGATGTGATTGTATAGAGATCAGTGATTACTGAACCGTCAGCAACGACAGCATGAGCAAATGCAAATACACCCGAGTCTATTCAAAGAATGTTAATACACGGGCCTGGCCAACACTCTGAGAACAAATCAAATTAAGAGGCTGTAAGCATCGCAATCGATTGAAGCTAATTAATAATTATATTTTTAGGGTTTTTACTACCAGAAACCACGATATGACAGACACCGTAGTGGGGGGCACCGAAATTTCGACCGCCTCGGGATCTTTAACGTGCACCTAAATACAGGCACACGGGCCTCTAGCATTTTGCCTGCACCGAAATGCGGCCGCCGCGGCCGAGATTCGATCCCGCGACCTTCTGGTCAGCAGTCGAGCACCACCGCGGCGGGTCATCGCGTATTCCGCTCGTGCGCAGAGGCTGCGGAAAAACGTAGAACTTCAATATCACCGAAGGGTTACACGTTTAGCAGTAACACTCCCAGTGTCAGCAGTGAGTGAAATTGACTGACGAGGCAACACATGCAGCATGCATCTCTGCTTCGTCAACCGTTTGTGTTGTCTGGTACTCTCGTTCACGTCAGTGTTCTCACGCCTTACTTTCTTTCACGGTGGACATCTCTGTGACGTAATGCTCTGACGACACATTGCGAGCATTTCAGTCAGACCTTCGGAAAGGGCTCTCGATATTGAAGGAGTATGACGTGGCTGATTTAACTAGTCGTATCCCTGCTTTAAAGGAAAGTTCACACTCTCTAATCTCTAGCAAAAGAAAAACTCGCATCCCCCGTATTGGCGCCCTGTATAATTTAGTATGAGAATCGTGTCTACGAGGCTTCAATTCCTATGGTATAGTGGATGCACCATGACATTATAGTATAAGCACATTCGCTCGCATTGTTCATGCAAAAGTGTGCCACACTCTTGGTTATATTTTATTAGCAATGCAATGCTATATCAGAGGCAATACTTTGCCACTGCGATTGAAATGACATCCAAACAAAAAGTGTGTCATGCTCTTGGTTATATTTTATTAGCAACGCAGTTATATTTTGCGTTTTCGCTGCCTGGAGTAGGCAAATTTTTCTTTGGGTCGCGACGTTAGGTATAGCCCATTTCGAGACTTATGTTAGTGACAGGTTAGCGTTGCTTGCAAGTGTTTCCAATCCTGAAACTTGCTAACTTCACAAAGATGTGACACCACCACAGGTCGGCAAACTCGCTCATGAGTCGACTCACTCAGGCTCAGATCGGCCCGTGAGTCTGAGTGAGTCCGGGTGAGAAATATTTTGGTGAGCTGGAGTCCGAGTGAGTCCGGTTGAGGAAAATATTGGTGAGTCTGAGTGAGCTTCAACTTTTATTGCCGACCTATGGACATCACTTCTTGAAGGCACTCGGGGGAATTTTTCGTGCCCTATAGATAAATCAGAAGTCAAACAACATGCATCTACGCATAAGTTAGAATGGGCTTCAGAAGGCAGCGGTGTTCTCTTTTTTCTTTATTTAGTGCCGTTTAGGAGATGTTGGCGCGCTTATACATATAGAGCTAGGGCGCCTCAATGTCGGCGTTCATTCATACAGGGTGGTGACACCCATTGTCCGCACCGCCGCCATATTGGGTTAAATAGTGGAGCTATAACGTTGTGTTATGTTGGACCCCTACAGTGGACCTGAGTAGGGTGCCTCGATGCCAGACGAAGGAACGCTGCTATCGAGGCGCCCTATATATAGCGCCGGCTACTCCTTTTCACAGATAAATTCATAAAGTCGCTTCTAAATACTCCTAGGAAGAAGATGCAACAGCGCAGTCGCACAACACTTTCGTTTCGTAAGGTTCTGCGCCGAACCATTTCCACGATTTTTAGCAGCGATATCACTTTGAATAATATGAACCAGAATTTTCATCTTTTTAGGAGACTGACATATTTGGGTGAGGAGGTGGGTGGGGGGTCCATGACATCTCCAAAGTTGTTACGTCACCGGTAGCTGTGACAACTCCAAAGATGTGACGTCACCGAACCCGCGATCCATGTGCATTGCTCGACGGGCTGACAGTTATAACTGGGGTCAATATTATGTACACAAACATGCCTGTCCTATGCGCTAGTGCAAGATCAACTCAGTCTGAGCTGTAATGCGATTCGAGTACATCAAGAAGAAAGCGATTCGATTTATCTTCTGCCGATGTTTTCCCCAATTTTAGGTGCCATAGGACGGTCGTAACCTTCACAATTCACGGCTGTGTTGCGCACACCAGAACGTCCTGACATGTCACACAAGATGATTCATCCTACCTCTGGCATAAAAGCTCAAATTTGGTTGATAGATGCCCTCCGCTCGCATAGTACAAACTCACCCGATAGACATTGACCCATTCATATAAAGGAAACGTATGTAAATATTGCGACTTTAAATGTCAAAATCACCATAGGCAGGCCGCATAGTGGAGGAATAATTTTGACCACCTGAGGTTCTTTAACGACCGCTGAAATATTAGTACATAAAGCCGAATACCCGGGTGTTCGGGCGCTTCGTGCCAGTCGAAATGTGGCCGTGCCCGGGAATCGAACCCGCGTCCTCGCGCTTAACGGGGCAGAACTTTAACCACTAAGCTACCGCGGCAGGTATCGTCCCATTAATGTCGCGCAATAATTATTGCAGCTACCCTCGTACCCCCTCCTGTTACGTATCCCCATCGAAGCAGCGCTATGTGAAAATAACTTATGATTGAGTCCTCCCGATCGGCAATGATGACCACGACGCACACAACTAAAAACTACACTTTGCTAATTCAACCATACGTACAGCTGCAGCGGTTAAGTCACGCTACGCACTACCGCAGGGCCTTCGTATCTCCGCTTCCTGTCATACCCACTCTGCATCTCGGCTGGATACGGCGGCGTTCCAGCCATTGTCGCGTGCAGCAATTATAGAGCCATCCAACGAGCGCGAGTGCCCGCGTGTTACCTCGCCACGCCGAGACCTTTCAAACCTGTTGGCGCTCCGCCGGCAGCAGCGCCGGCGTGTGTGTACTGATCGTATCGCATCAGAAGCGCCTTTTCACGGGTCAGCGGTCCCCTGATCGACATGGATGCAGATTAAACGCGCGCTATTCTGGTATGTGGCGGACGCTTGATAAAAAGCAAAAAAAAAAACTATATGAAGGAAGAGTAAGGGGCTTTGTGTACTGTGCGGCGCGGGCCGTTTGATACGGCTTTGTCAGCGAGCATCAATTCGACGCGCTTTTTGAACTGAGCTCCCTTGTTCCACGCAGTACGATACAATAGGTACGCGAATAAGGAAATAAGCTCGGCGTTGTACAATGGGTTCATTTTCTGCTCTTCGCTTGTCTTGTTTCGAGCCGCACGCCGGCAATCGGTGAAGCATCGCGTTCGGTCTCTACAAGGCGATTATGTAGGGCTGCTATATACAAGCTGTTTGTATACAACACGTCGGAATGAGACGCGTGTTCCTCCGAGGGAGCGAGGAATGAAAGAGGAACGAGCGTCGTGATTCTGGTGATGCACCAGTGACGTGTTATTTTGTTTTTTGTGTGTGTATATGTGTGTGTTGTTTCCACCAGAGCCCGCTTTGAATAAAGACCGGAGAAGGATCACATAAGAAAAAATGAGAGATTAGCAAGCAACTTTTAAAGCCTGAAGGGCAGTGCTGCAGGTGCACTTTTAATAATGTCATATGCAAAGTGCTAGATACAGCCAGGAAATTAAAGCTTTTCTTCTAGTTTCCTGTCTATATCTAGCACTTTACGCAGGATCTGATCAAGAATGTAACAGAGGCAAACGACCACCGATTAGACCAAGGCGCTATGCACCTTGTCAACGAAGGCTCCCTGGGCGCCGCCCTAATCCTCACTAGGCTGTTGTTAATATGCGTGACCCACTTAAAATGCACTGCCGAAGCAGTGACGTCAGCTTTTGTACTCCCGTGCAACAGTTAGGAAAGCGGATGATCCTTTTCTCCGTTGAAGCTGACGTTTGAGCTAATGTTAACTTTCCCGACACGCGTGATTTAGCAGCCAGAGGTTCTGAAACAGCCACTATTTTTGTCAATACTGAGGCATGACGTACAAGTATTCGCGCTCATGGTGTACTTAGCACATGGAGATGTCTAATGTGTACGTAGCAAACTGACTGCGCGCCGTAAAGTTATTACTGCGACCTCTACCATTGCAGGGTGCACTTTCAAAAAGAGTAAAACCTGTGACGAATAGATTAACCATGACGCTGGGAGTTAATTTCACTTCCCCTTATCACTCACACGCAGAAACATGCAACCGCAAGGCCTTGACTATTTTAATAATTATCTTGCAAGCGGGCCAACAGGATCGGCTAACATTATAACTGAATGCAATGTTCCGATTGCAAATCCGTCTCGGTATTTCATCCCCGAAGCTGCTATGTTTAGTCTACTCCAGAACTATTCATGTGCGATGCCTGAACAATCAATCAAAGCGTGCGAGTACGTTTTGCCAGATGCGTTTTTCCATGCCGACGTAACAAACGTACACCCAGGAGCAAAAGTTTACGGGACGTGGGCTCCACTGCAAATGCGAATTTCCGCTTTTTTAGTGCGTGACGCTTTTAGACTTGCGGGTAACTGGATAGGTCAACTCCTACGGGCTGGAACATTTAATTGGAGGCCACGGTCCGAGACAAAGCGGAAATATCGCTTTCTCGTGAATTTCTCCTCCCGCATACTTTCGCTGCTGGATGTACACACATGTAACTGGAAGCACCACGATATTTTCTTAGTGCACTGGCTCTTAGAATAAACCACGTTCAATTTTATCAAGATGATCATAAAGAAAACATAGCTTATGATTGCTCTGTTAAAGCTTTCTTTCTACTACCAATATCAATAAAGCATGTTCGTCTTAAACGGGCAAAAAGTGAGTAAAAATCACGACCGAAGGACTCCGTACACATGATTAACCAGCGAAGATGAGACGTGCAGCCCCGGTGTTTATCGCGAGTTGGGATCTATCGGAGTGCCTTCTGATGTCGCTTATCTCTCTATCACATTGAAGAAGTGCGTGCTTCAAACTTCGCTTTTGGTGACGTTAGCTTAAAGGATATTAAGAACATCTAAAGTGTTTTATGGGTAGAGACCAAGGAGGTTCTTGGTAAAGACTCATGCTGCGGTGGGTATAATCACTAGCTGTATGTGCTGACAAAACCTGAAGAGAGACTAGTAGAATCGTGGAGGCCTTTCGAGGTAGCGTATGCTAGTATTGGTTCTTCGTTATAGTTTCTGCGCAATCCCGGGCCGCCACATTTTCCCACCTCCTAGCCGTATGCAGCTTCGCTAACAGGCTTTATTGCTGAATACAATTTTTTATCGAGGAGGCTAGAAGTTGGTAAAAGCTGTTTGCCGATGCTGCACATAATTGGCTTCTCACTGCGTACCCCAGAGCTTAGCCGCCGGCATACATACAAACGTGTTAATTTGCCCGAGCGGTCAAACACGCTTGACGCCACTCGTCTCAATTCCATGCCCGATCAAACAGGACCTCGACACCAGTACGCGTTCTCCGTCGGCGAGTTTTTCACCTCCCCCGCCAATTCGCCTTCGTTCGCATCGGTATATGCCGAGTGTATACACACGCGTAGCATATATTCATAGTCGAAGGCACCGTACCGGAACAAGATTCGGGACCCGATACACACATGCTCTCTATTTATTCTAACTCCCCCAGCACTTCCGCCACCACTCTCACTTTTTCTCCCGGCACGATTTGATCCCAGTGACTGCATGCGTTCGCCAGAACATCTAATGCGCACATACATATATACAGCGCGCGCACCAGGTACGTATGATTGCCGCCTGCAACACTCGTCGTTGGTTCGGTTTTCGCAAGGGACCGCGAAAAAAAAGGGGGCTACGCAGAAAGTGCGAGTACTCTCGGGTTTCCTCGACGACCAGGCTTCGGTTATTTGGGAAGAAGCGGCCGGCGGTTATTTTTCTTTCGCACAGCGATAGATGGAGTGGCCAAATTGCGGCATAGAGTTGAGTGGTTCGTGGCCTCAGGCGAAGTAAAAGGGGGGGTCGTCTCTGTGAACGACGACGCGTCGTCGACGTTGTCCGAGGCAAGCTTTCGGGCACGGTGTGGGAAGGGGGGGGGGGGGACCTAAATTAGGGTCAGCGGCCAGGAGGCCATTGTTGTTGCCGCAAATGTGAGGCGCGTTATACACGTCTCGTAGTATAATACGCGGCGTCCGTTTGGAAAGGGAGGAAGCGTGTCTGGACAGCGCGGCGGCGGTTTCTCGGCGATGCTCTTCCGCGATTCGCGGCTGTCAGATGCCGCGCGGAATTTTCTTGTGGCGCGGGGGTCTGCATGCCTAGCGTGCGCACGCGTGGAGCGCGCGTTTCAGGAACGGAGTTGTCACGTGGCTGTTGGATGCGTTCCCGCGCGCTTGCTTTTGTTTATATCTTTTTTTTATTGCACGTTCCTGAGAAAGGGGCGCTAGCTCTTCCGAAAGACGCTTTTGAAGAACGGCAACAAAGGCGCTTTGACACGTAGGACAATTTGCGTACACGCCGCACAGCGATTTCGAAAACGCCGAGTCAGTAGATGTACGCGGTAGGTACGAGGTTGGCATTAGGAAGTATAGAAGTGGCTTTAGAGAAGACATTCTGTTGTCAGCAGGTGTGTCTGGACTGTTGCAGCACGATCAGCAGTAATTTCCTACTTCCCTTAATCTCATTGTAAAATAGGCAAGCAATAAATTGCTACTGTACTTAAGGTATGCGAGACATGCCTGCTAGAGAGGGGGGGTGGGAAGATATAAAGGAAAGGCAGAGAGGTTAACCATGTTGCACATCGTTTGTTTCACGACAGTGGGAGATAAGGGAGAAGCAGGAAGAAAAAATAATGAAAAGAAGAAGTAAAAAAAAAAGAACAAGTGATGTGCGCACACACACATAGCTGTTGGAGTTGCATGTGCCAGAGCAAACACCAAGTGCGGTGAGAGAGGGAGAGAGAAAGAAACGAAGAGGAAAGGCAGGGAGGTTAACCTAGCTTTGGCTCGGTTGGCTACCCTACACTTGGGGTGGGGGAAGGGGGAATAATAGAAAAAAAAGGGTAGAGAAGAGTAAGAAAGAGATGGATGAACAGTTAGCTTGAAACTAAACACGAACTCGCGCTGTTAGTTAACAAACGCTCGTGAAGTCCGGTGGTCCTCATTGACCCCTCAAGAAGCACAAGAGGGCTTTCGTGGCCATGCGCATATGCGAGACCCTAGGCCAAGGTCCCAGGATCTTCTTTTCTGTCAGTGGTCTTCAATCCTGGTGACGGAGCTTGGCTTCCATACTACGTCGTTGAGGCTGGTATGATGGGCAGTGGCATAGAATGTCTTCAAGCGTCTCCTCGCAGGCGCATATGTTGCATGCCGCACTGCTGGCCATTCCAATGAGACACGAATACGCATTCGTAAGTGCCGCGCCCAACCACATGCGACACAGCAAAGTTGCATCGTGTCGTGAGAGCCCGGATGGCAAACGAAGTTGCAAATTTGGGTCAGTCGAATGCGGTGAAAGTTGTAGAAGGATATAGGTTCCAAATACGGTAAACGCATTTTATTAAACATGGATATTATGAAGATTTGGTGGTTTCTTATTTACAAAGCTTTAACAATGACGTGCTCGTAGTGATTTTTCAGATTGTATAGCACAGCGTAAAAATCTTTTGCGGTAAACAATTATCAGCGATCGACTGTGCCCTTCCAAGCTACATTAATCTTTTGTTATGATATTTTCTGCTATTTCTGATCTTTCGATTTTCTATGCATGGTTGAAGAGGTAATCAACCAACGTTTCCTGATGCGCCATTAGCAGATCGTAAACAGATTCGACAAGGGAAAAGAAATTCTGGAGGATATAGGAGAGCTTTCCGACGTGACGGAGAGTGTGGATAACTGAACGGGTTATGGGAACGCGATAAGAGCAAAATGGATATTGAAGACGTCGGGCCGTACCACTCCTACATCCTTAGTGGCAATGGGGTCCACAATGTCAATAGGAAATATGCCACTTCTTACTTTCAACACAGGTCCCATCAATGTCCCACCACAAATTTGACACGACGACACCAAAAAGGTTTGCAACGTCCCGGTCTAAGCAGATATGCGAACTAAAGTGTTACAAGTCTACTGAAATGCAAGCAGCCATGGGCCCTAACGTGCGCGATAATTCCTTTGGCACAATATCACCGCGGAGCGCTAGATCCACTGACCACCGGCTTCGAAGCACTGCGCCAGAACAGACCCGACGCGACGCAGAATGATGAACACACAACTGCCATCGCATATCCACTTGACGGCGAAAAAAAAAAAAAAACGAGTAAAAATCGTCGCGTGTTCATTGCCGGTTGCATCCACATCCAAACCGCTCGCTGCACGACTCCCTACCGGCCGATCTCTCTGTGGTCGCGGGAATTCTCGCGTACTCCTGCTGGAACTTTCACAGGGACCCTGTCCTGGCAGGATGCCGTGTAAGGTAACAGGGGCCGGCCCACGAACTCACCTGCAACCGCTGGCGAAGAACCAGTAGTAACTTCGGGGCGCGTGGGACGCCCGGGCAGGACGCCGAGGTTCACAAAGCTACAAGGAACAGTCCTGCCGTTTCCAAGTCCGGACGGGGGCCGTTGCCACCCAGAAGATGGAATAAGACGAGTGCCGGACGGGGGCCCACAATGAAAACTGAAGGTGTCATGCAGGGTCCATGGGCGGTTTTATACGATGAGGAGAAGGAGTTGCCTGCGGCGGAGGCCTCTCGTCCCCTCTCCCCTTTCTCCTCTCTGGGTCATCACCGGTCTCGTAGTGGAGAGGAGGAAACAGCGTGCCGGCATTGTTTTATTCACTCACGAAGGCGCGCGCGCGCGCGCTACCTGGGTTTTGAGGAGGAGGTCGGAAAGGGGGGACTCGCCGAGCTGTGAGGAGGCCGGTGCGGGGTGGGGTGGGGGGAAGTCTGGTCAAAGCGTTCACGGCGGCGGTAGCTCCGGTGCTTTCTCCGGCATTGTCCTCTTCTTCTTTCGGGCTTTCCTCAGGGAAGCAGGACACCACGAGGAGCGAGCGCTCTGGGTCCCCTTCCGACGCGCGGCCTTTGCCGAGGCTGCTGACTACGTTACTGCTGCTTCTTGCAGCTACGTCTTGTCACTCGTCACCGCCTCGTAAAAAAGTATAAAAGCACGAACTAAAGCACGTGCTCGCCGCGAAACGATTTGGCGCGGCAGCGCGCGGATGCGCGCTCCATCCGTCCGAAGCGACTGGAACAAATTGTTGAGCTCCGGAGGTTTGTTGCGAGATGACCCGACAGATTGTGCGCGTCTCGTGAGAGAGGCGTGGAGGCGCCGGTCTACACAACATCGGCCGCGCCGCTCTCCTTGAATCAGAGTCTGTGGAGCCTTACGCGCATGTCTTCGGGGTTCGGTGGTTCCCATGCACTTTTATATTTACAGCCTCGAATGGCCCGAGAGTGAAGGTTGTCAGAACAAAAAGCGACGGGCTTTTGAGGGGGCACCCAATTCTCCGTGCTGCTGAGGTTTTCGGTTTCTCTGACCTTTCGGCATGGTTCGTATTAGTGTACGGAAGTGACGGGAGCTGAGCCTATGGCTAAAAATGACTTACAGCTTCGCAGACCATGACACAGGAATAACTGAAGGAGTCAACGCACCCATTATTTGCCTGTTTTTATTTGCTACCTTTGTAAACACAGAGAAACCACAGAGACGTCTCATGCGTCAAGCAGCCTATGTCAGCAGAACTGCTCACGCGGTGGCTATTCCTCCGGTATGCCTTTCACAGCACAAAGCTGCAGGTGGGGTTCTCTGCTGTGGCAGCTACATTCCGTTGGGAGTGGAATGCAGAAAGCTCGCGGTCAGTGTTGGTCAGCGTTTACCCTGGCAGTTTCAAATGATTTTTATCCCTCTACAAGGATATCTCTTGTACCATGCGCTGGTTTTATGCGTAGGTAAGCCCCACAAATTGGCATTATTGTTGTTTATTTTTGCGGTGCTAGCGATAAGTGTCTACAGTCGATTACAGCCTAAAGGATACACACAAGCCCCACCCACAGCCATCACTGTGCCGCCCAGAGAGAATTTACATAGACGTACCGCCCAATCACATCTGCCTACATCCGTGACGTCAAGCACTCTTCGCGAGCTTCAGATATATAATTGGTTTTCCCATACAGACAAACTTTCTTGTCGCTGGTTTTAATTCGAAAACATTAACGTCCTGGCAAATTTCATCAGATTCTATCACTGCTTAGCCAAAGGTCACATTTTAGGTAGGGACGACGAACCTTTTAGTTTTCGATAGGCTCGGTATTTGCGTTAGCAGAGAAGAAGTATTTACGGTTTGAAAGGAAACCAGCTTGCGTGACTCAGGTGATCGACAAGCGAACCGAGGTTTTCCAGGCGGAGCTTGTAGTAATTGTTAGGTTGAAACTGACTATAGGTATGCACTTGACCTCAAGTGACCTTGGCAGGTTTGGGACGGTACAAAATTTGCGACCACCGAAAAAATAACTTGACCCTCTCGTTCTGCCCGGCTGGCGAAATCTCGTGCTAAAGCTGCTACTGAGCCGTGTCCCCAACTGGGAGACAGAAATAAGTGTCTTATCCTTCCTTCAACAATCACTATATATAAAGCTGAAGAGAGGAGGAATTCTAGCGTTGCGCTTGGCGAAACCCACAGGTACTGTCACCACGGCCCAGGGTACTTGTGTAGATTAGACAACCAATAAGCCTTACAATCACTTTGACTTTACGACCCCCCCCCCCCCCCGGGAGCCCCGGCGACGGAGTTTGCAGTGAAGAGAATTAAGCATCGCATGATGCTGTGACTACATAAAAGACGTATTGAAGCCCAGAACATTGCCTAAAGTGTTTTATCTAACTCATAATAAACCTTGGCAAGCGCCGTAACGTCCTTTAAGCGATAGTTACGAACACCTACATTATTAATCTTATTTATTTATTTGCCTTTTTTTTTGTGTGTCGTGCCGCCGGCAAGTCTCAACAGATGCCCAACGGAAAAGACGTAAGTGAGGCTAAATGGGCTTAGACTTGAAATAACGAGGCAGAAATGGTCTGCGATGTCTCTTTAGGTAATTGTTTAGGCGATTGCGCTGCACTAAACAGACTCGGTGACATTGTCAGAAATAGAGTTCTGAGGGGCAAAAGAAGTCGTCGTTTGACTAATAGTTAGCTGCAGCTTGGGCTGACGGTTCATGCTGACGGTGCGCTGAAAATTGTGAAGCCGACTAGAACACTTGTCTAATGGAGAATTCTATACCTTTTTCACAAACATACCAGAGCCGAATGACAGGATGTTTAAACAGAAGTGTTGTAATGGTGGTGATCTTTATGAGGTATATGGTAATGTGTGCCGTATCGCAAGCGCCTTCCTCACGCGACTTTTTTCGCAATGGCGTGCCAGTCCCGTCATATCACTCACCTCCAAACGCGCGTTGTTTCTCATCGCCCCCTCCCCCTTCACTCATTGCTCTGTTTATACTCTCTCTCTCTCTATTTACGCAGTTACTTGGAAAGACTGCCACGTTGCATTTAACATAAACGACCTTGGCTTAATTCCTCGCCTAGTCTTAAAATGCATGCGCTTGGGATCAATACTTCGCGACCGGAAAAGAAGTTCGACAATCGTTTGGTTCGCTAAATCCGGACGCATATTCCTTTCCTGGTCACATCCTTCTCTGCAGTGCAATGACACCGCACTGTTCTACGGCAGCAATTAATTAAGCTCACGTCAATTAGAACGTCATTATTTGGGGGTGATAACATGTCAATACTAGAGCGTGCAGTAACCCATGCACTGAACACAACGTTCTCATCTTTACTGAATAAGAAACTTGAAGCGCATATCCCTGATTTCGCTCCTTCCGAACATCCACTGATGACTCTCCTTAGCATTAAACCCAGTCAGTATTACTTACCTAATTAAACCACTGAAAATACTTATTAGTGGAGACTGGACAAGATTAGCGCATGTGATTAACAGCTAGATACTGTGGGTAGAACTTGGGCAGAAATGTGTTTCCTGCAAACGAACTATGTCCATTGCCATGTTATTTTCATTGCTTGTTTCAGTCCGGTATCTGCTTCTTTTTTTCTTGTTCATTTTTGTTTCAACAGCGAAGCTCTTTAAGCTAGCTGGCCCTTGCGCCAATAAACACTATCATCATCATCATCATGTTTAAGCTAGCCGTAATGTGCGGCCTATCATAAATATATAATCATCATGAACGAACTTGTGCCTCAAAATTTGGGCGGATCCCGATACTCACCGCTAAGGCATGGCTTGTAATAACCGTGAGGACGCATACAGAGAGAGAGAGAGAGAAAGAAACAGATAAAAAAAAAGAGAGAGACGGAAAGAAAGAGAAAAATCCTTGCTGAAAAAAATTCTTCACAAGGCGGGATTCAGACTCGCGTACCCTCTATCCGAAGGCGAGCGTGTAGGGTAGCAAACCGGATGCTACAATTCTGGTTAACCTCCCTGCCTTTCTCTCGTTTTATTATCTCTCTCTCTAACCACTCGGCTATCCAGGCACGCTAGCAGAGCATAGAATAGCCTCGTATAGTATAGTGTAACAACGGGTTGGGAAAGGAAAGTGAGCGTGAGGAGGAGAAATGTGATGGGGAGGAGGAGGAAATCCCATTACTCACCACTGGTTCACTAAGATATATATATATATATAGAGAGAGAGAGAGAGAGAAAGAGAGAGAAATAGAGAGAAATAATGGGAATAAATACATAAAGAGATAGAAAGGCTTGGCACGACTAGTGCGAAACTGCCATACAAGGGAACGGGAAAGACAACGGCGGCTGCGAGAAGAGCCCGAACCGATGGAAGTTGTGCGCCAACGACGACGTGCCCGTAGATCTATGAGAGGTGCGGACGCTCGGTTCTGAAGTTTGGACATCCGTGTCGTGACTAACCTAGCTAAAGCCCAGCAACAACCTAGAAGCAACCAGATTAGACTTCAGAATCGTCGAGTTTCGTTGTTTCAAGGCTTGCGCGACTTAGTGCAAGCTTCGGCAAAAATTTTTTGGGCAGCCATTCTTTTTTAACGCGATAGCGTTAAAGAGTTCGTTTCGCAGACAGCGGCGTCGTTGGTTGTAAGCGAAAAATAAGCGTTGTCCGTGGGCGAAAATTTGAGATAGAAGCAAATTAAGAAATAACAAAAAATCTTTAGTTCGAGTGGAAATTGAACACAGGACTTTTGCGTGGCAAGCGGGTGTTCAACCACAGAGCCACTCCGGTGCTCGAAATTGCTTCGAAAAAAAAAAAAAAAATGAATGTTATGCAGTGCGAGGAATATCATTAACACAGGTAATATTGCGTGGCAAAAGCGTAGAATCACACCGGGCGTCAAAACATGTGAATTGCTCGACGAGTGGCTGGTTTAGAGGCCCATCAATTACAAAGCACAGGGGCATAATTAACAATCATTATTAAGAACAGCATCAACAACGTGTGCATGTGCTCGTGTGGCCTTACGGACCCGCAGTGGGTATACCTCGCGAACTCGCAAGAGGAATAATTATGTCGTAGTCCATAGGCACTTCGCAACTGTAGTACTTGCAGTAGGCATTCGAAGATAGCTTGAAAGGGCTGATTTACAGGCGCACAGACGTTCCTTTCTTTGCGGCACGGTTTAGGTGTCCAAAGAGGCGAACCCAGGCTAGCGATTGAGAAGGCGATGCGAATAGGGTCTGATTACGCTATCGCGTTCTACTCTTGAAAGCGAAGCTCAAGAGTAGAAGTCCTCCAAGTCTTTTTTTATTGTTTTTATTTACGCTGCAGAACTTATAGAAATGGAGTAGCCGAGGTAAACCTCAACCCTTCCAGAGCAAGCCAGCTATAGAACAGAACAGAACAGAACCACTTAGCAATTTCATATGCGCAAGTGCTGGTGAAATTAATCCTAATATTTTCGTTGCATTGCCCAAACTGCCGAGGTGTCCTTCGGCGCTTGCACAGATGAGCCAATCACACCGGGAGAAGGAGCGAGCGCGCGCACCTATTGACGAGAAGCGGCGACGGTCCCGTCAAAGGTGCGTCGTCGTCGCAAAAGTGTAACAAATGCGTAGGTAGCCGCGACGAACCAGAGAGAGAGAGAGAGAGAGAAGGCTAACAGGCAGACTCGCCACGAGACGAAGGCATAGGGTCACAGAGGAGACATACGCAACGCTGACCTCATCCAAGAACAAGAAAACGAGGACGTTGACGTGGCCGGTGAGCTTCTCGTCTACGAAGGAGTCTGGAGGAAACGAGGAGGGGACGATGAAGGCATCGCCAACTTCAGTGGAAGACAAGTTTTACGTTTAGTGAAGTGCTTCCAAGAGGAGACGTTTCTGTCTGAACGTAACACCGGTTGCTCACTGTGCCGTGAACAATGAGAAAAGAATACAGATAGAGCAGCAACATTATTAAGTCGAAAACCTCAGATGCCCCGAAAAAAAAAAAAAAAGAAAACGCGTAAGACCGCCGACGCCGGCGTTAGCGTCAACACGAGTTATGCGAAAAATCTTCATCCGCGATTACGTCACATATCGCCAAAAACTGGTGACGTCACTACAAATTTTGATATCATGACGTCGCATGATGACGTCCTCAAAAGACGTCGCCGCTTGGTCAAAGGTGGGCCGATCACGGAGGCAGTGCAAAAGCAGGCGAAGTGCAGGAAGCTCGCAATGCCTCCGATCCTGGAGGCAGTGCGAAACCGCGTTAGGGGCAGAAAGCTTTCGGGGGTAGGGCGAGGCGAGGGGGATCAGTACTTGGACTGAGAACAAAAGGAAGAATAAGATGGCGCTCGCCTTCGAATCGTCTTAGGCGAATGCATAAGGGACTCTGTGAGTTTTGACTGACATTTATCGTGTCTGGGCGAATAACTGACAGTCCATGCAGAGTCATGACAGGACACTGCTCACCGCATACGCGTAATGGATCAATGTTTAGAAGGACAGAAAGTTGCGCTTGATTGGGCTCGTCGAATATAGAAGGTCGTTTGTGTTGTCTGTCTTGTGTTGCGCCTGTATTTGCATGCCTTCATAATCGTTACCAGCCTGTATTGTGTCCACTGTAGGACGAAGGCCTTTGCCGGTGATCTCCAACCCACCCTGCCCTGCGGGATTAGCGGCCAATTGGGAGGAGAGATGCCCTCCGACCTGCAGTAGGCATCCAAGAGACATCGCAATTTGTCACGCTGGCTATCTCCACCTCCTCGCGCAGAAAGAGAGACGGAAAATTTTAATTACAATGATGTGACAATGATGCTTCGCAGGATCACATAAATACACGCATAACGCGTATACACTAACACGAACACATACGCGGAGTCAATGCAAAGCACCCCAGTCAGCAGCCCAGTGTTACGTATAGTGGGCGCCGCCAGGCTATAAGTGCCAAAGTAGCCAGGAAATAGAGTGGTCAAGGAATATTTCGCCGAAGCAACGTGAGCTGTGCGACGAAATGCATGCATGCGTAACCAAAGAGGTGATAATGGCACGAAAACTACAGAAAAAAAAATTGCAGTAAGGTAGAAAGATGGGCGAGCCTGTTGGAATCGATTCGTGTTTAAAATACCAGCGAGAAAACAACGGAAACACCGAAAGCGAAGAACGAAGGAGGAAGGAGATCAAAATACAAAACGGAAGGAAATCACGGCTCGCGTGGCAAGCACCTGTTGAGAGTTAGAGGACCGCTCGGGCGGAAAATCGATGATTGAGCAGGGAAGGTGCCGATGCACTACAAAGTGGGGGCGTAGTGCGCAAAATTGAGCCATGACATTAAAAATGAGCCAAGGGGCCTTATTTTGTAACAATATGTCTCATTTGACACGCCATTCGCTCGTCAATCCTTTGTACGTCGGCGGAGCTGTTTCACTTCCGAGGTAAGCCACTCGGAACGACGTACGATATAAAAAGAAAATAAAGACCGAAAAACGAAAAAGAATCCTTACAGGATACATTTGGAAAATGCTCGTATGCTATATATACGTATAGCCGAATAAGACACGCGAGTAAAAGGAGCACGACAGAATTTTGTAGGCCGGCACGTTATGCAGGAAGTGCCAGCGAAATGCATATGCCCGTCACAAAGATGACCTGCTCTGCCACGCGCAGCCGAACACAATGAACGCGTTTTCGTCGCCGCGATTGCGGAGAGCTCAACGCCGCGTTTCCTCCTGTTGTCATCACGTCGCGTTAGCGTCAACCGCGGGCAATTTTCGTCGCCGACCGCGTACGCGGGGCGTCGCCAGATCATTACGCTGCAATAACCAGAGCAGAATATGTCAGTACAGGAGGACAGCATACATACACAGGCACGTAGCCAGGATTTTTTTTCGGGGGGGGGGGGGGGGGGGCAAGGCCTAATTATTCGAAACAAAGTCTTTTCATGGTAAAAAGAAAAAAAGTTGCCCGGGAATATAAAAGGCTGGACAAATTTCGGGGGAGGGGGGCGGGCCCCCCCCCCTTGCCTACGTGCCTGTACATACATACATACATACATACATACATACATACATACATACATACATACATACATACATACATACATACATACATACATACATACATACATACATACATACACTTTCGGGCAATTTACAATGTTTGCAATTGCGACTTGTGTCAGTGCAGCCTATGATGTGCGTATAACGCATCATCACGCATCAACTATACGACGAATCCGGTGAAACGCGTGAGGCATGCGGAACGTGACTTCTGGGTACTATATGTGAATTCGTTAAAGGCCAACTCCGGCGATTTTTCGAGGTCAATGAATCTCATTGAAGTTCGCTGGGTATGTTCCTTTGAAAGTTTCCGTCATTTATGCCAAATTACAGGCTTGAGACACGCGCAGATTGTTTGCAAATGAATTTTAAAGATTGTCTGCAAACACCCTCCCGGTTTCCCACAATTATTGGCAACATTGCGTCTGTGACGTCAATATTGTTAAGGCGACGGAAGTGACGCAGCCGAGGGCACCGCTAACTGTCAGTATCAGACGCGGCACTGCCAGTCGCAGACATTACAGCTGATGCGCGGCGTGCTCACCTTTCCACTGTGCGCCTGCTCGTCCCGGCTGTCACAGTTTTCATACTCCGCGCCGGCGTGACCGGCATGCCTTGCACGACTTCCGGTTCATAACAACTACTACGTCATACGGAGGCAGTACACTCGGTTGGGTTTCGGTTTCGGTATTGCGTCTTTTTGCTTATTAAAAATTATTTTCGAATTTGCTGAGCATTTCTGCTATTGGGCGCGTGACAAGAGTGTCTCAGGAACATAAAAGTACCATTATCCTGACATGGTGAAAAAATCGCCGGAGTTGGCCTTTAAGTGTACGAACGAAGCTACAATGAAAAAAAAAAATATATGTATGAGCTTCTAGGACCGCAGGGCCGATCACAAGCTCGACGTCGAGGGAAACAAGCTCGTCGACAATGCCTTTCACTGATGGTGCGATATCTGAGCTTAAAGGAAGCTGTATCAGATCACCGCGTTGGCCTAATTAATCAGCGATTCAATGCTTTGTATAGCTTCATGGCTCAGATAGATCACAATATTCCACATGATTAAAACATTTCGAAATGCTGGATTTGCGTATAGCTTATCTACCATAAAGTACTTCCTCCAAGGTAGGACGCCTTATAACTTACGATGTCCGTTTTTCACAGCGCACTCAGATGAAAGGTATGCGCTAATTGAAAGCGTATGCGCTGGAGAGCCCGCGCTCGTGTAAAACAGCTTAACGTTGATGAAGAATGCCTAGTAGCATTTCTTTCTTGCTGATAAGATGAGCGTCATTCCTTTATTTTTATTTTTTTTATGCAAAGGCCGGCATCGAAACGCTAGAAAAGCCACATCATTATAGTTATACGTTCCTGATGGCTTCGCGCCACGTACCGGTGACGAAGTCCATACCCAAACGGTCCGTAATGAGACGAGTGTGAAATGCATTGCCAGTCTTCGCACGATCACCAGAGTCTCGAATTGCTTAACAAATAGCAACTACACGACGTCCCCGATGGCGATTGTTAAAGGCTAGGCGCGAAGGTCACTTGTGATGGAACGTGCGCCGCAGTGTTGGCGTTGCTGCTGTCGACGGGTTTGCTTGCGAAAGACAACGTGATACTATGTGGCGATTTTGATTGTTCGGAAGAAACTTCGGCGAGAAAATTGTGGAAGAATGCGCCCAGAGACTGAAACAAGGAGGGGGGGTGGTGGATTCGTGACTGCGCGCTTGAAACGGGGAAAAAGTAATCGCGGAATGCGGATCAACCATAGACGACGCGCTTATACTTGCTGCCTACGGACAGAAAGCGGTTGTTCGGCTTCAGGAGCTTCAAGGATTCCACCGAAAGAAACAAAAATTAACAAAAAGGAAGGGAGAATCGTAAGATGTGAAAGCCGAAAGTGCACGGAGACACAGCAATCTTCTCCGCAGCTGCACGGTCTGCAATTCGGCAGCTCAGGATTTTTTTGTGCTGCTGCTTCGACCATTAGTCGCGAAAGCCGAGTCATTTGCTGACCGCATGCGCATTACTGGCGGTGTGTGTACGCCTCCGACAGTGCATGCGTGCCGTTTGTATATAGGCAAGAATCGCGTTCGCGTATGGCAGTCAGGGTATCCATTTCTGAGGCACCGCTGCAGCAGCGAACAGAAGCTTCGCTCTCGGGATGAGCTGTTAACGACCACTCTCTCCCCTCAATCGCAGTGCTCGTTTTGCTCGCCGCGCTCTGGGATACTCGTATATATAGCAACACGGTAATGATCGGTTAAGGGCTGCTTCGTCTGGCCTAGCGTTAGAGGGCAACCCTCGAAGCTTGGCTTCAAGGAAAAAAAAAAGTTTAGGTACACCGCGTGGGAGTGGCCGAGGCGATAGAATTATGCAACCAGTTGGTCGCGCGCATATGAATGGGAGTTCCAGTTTGCGAACACGTGCTAAATGATCTCGCTATCTGACGTAACGGAGTTCGGGCTAAGATTATTGCGACGTCGCGAATCGCGCGTCACGATGGCTGTAGGCCTGCAGTCTCATGATTGCGTGCCTCAAAAGGGACATCCATTTGAAGCCAGCAGAAAACGACGCCAAGGAAAGCACCGACAGTTGATATGAAATGTTTGGCTAAAATGAAGAAGCAGGGTAGGTAGACGTAAATCAACGTAAATGACAGCGACGATTTGCCAATGGTGGGAGCCGAACCCTCTACCTTCGTATGTCGCGTGCTATATCCCCACTTAGTTGTAGCATCGCAGCCGTCACGCCAACGTTGTGTGTTGGGCTGCACACATACAGTTTGGCTTTAGATATGCACCTCGCTTCACTCCTTATCATTTCTACATTTCAATTTAAGTACCGTTATCTTCGCCCGACCAGTAACTCATGTGGGAAATTGAAATACGTGTGTGTGTGTGTGTGCTTTTGTGTGTGCGTATGTGTGTGTGTTTCGCGTTATACATGACGTTTCACGTTTAAGCTCACAGCACTTCAAATCGTAGCACATTCAATGAATCTCAACAGCGATATAAGCAACATACGAACCCGGACCGGGCGATCCTGACCAAACTCGCGGATCCTCGAAGACAATGCACCCAGATGACCTCATAAACAAGGACACGACGTTCGTTATACATTCATAAAAAGGCTGTGCAAGACTCGCACAATCGCACAGACGTTAGATGCTCTCCTTGAATAGGGGGGTGCACGTGCTATCCAAAGGAACCTTTCGTACCGGACTTCCCTGGAGCGCCATATAACGCGCCATTGGGTACAAAATACATGGGTGTCACCTACAATTTGAGACAACTGCGCGTCTACCTGCAGGATATGAGTAATATGCATTCTGTGTTCGACAGGTGATTTAGCACATCAGTGAAGCGCCGAAATTTCGCACAGGGCGGCAATCGAGGCACCCATTGCCATTTCCTCAATTCTTGCGAGCGAGAGATCTATGTTTAAGCAAGAGGCGGACGATCCTGCCATTCGCTTTAATCGTCGGAGGTCAAAGATGAGTCTAAGACAACTGCACTTCCTGTGAAACCTTGAAGACATCGAGCAATTTCTGGGTATCGTACGGCGCTGTAACCTTGACATCTCAGTAACGGTGCTGCTATTCGAAGGAACGGCGCGTGGCACGGCAATGAGAGGAAATACGAACATCGCTGACGGATATTATGACTACGATACAGTGGCAGTTTCATTCAATTTACTCTCGGTTATTCTTGCAAGGACGCTTTGTCAAGGACGTGCCGGAAGATACATTTGTGTTGTGATATTGCTGCGGCATAGGATGCTATATTCGGTTTTTTTTTTTTTTACTTCGACAAATTCGGAGGAAAACAAAAAGGTGCGAATAAGCAAGGTCCACCTGGACATGTTTGAGACAGTTCGCCTTTGGTTGCTCCATGCACTTTGCTCAGTTAAATATATGCTTTGTCACATATACCGCATGAGTTAAAACAGAAATATTAACGATATAAATATCATGGTGTCAGAAATAGAACGATAGGAATGATAGAAACAAAATATAGAAATATTAACGTTTGCTCCAGCATGAAGGCGCAAACGAGGACAGTGTCGCAGGTCGCGTGTTACGTTTTCTGAATTTTTTTTTCAGAGTGGGAGAGAAAGGAACAAGGAAAGGTAGAAAGGCTAACCACGCGCAGGTTTGGTTTGCTACCCTTCACATCACAGATCACTAAAATTTGTGACGACATCATGGCGTCACTTAACGTGACGTCACATGATGAGATCATCACATGACATCGTCGCGCTTGGTCAGAGGTGGGCCGAACACGGAGGCACTGAGAAGGCACGTGAGGTGAAGACAGCTTTCAGGGGGACGGGGGAATCAATACATTCAAACTGAGATGAAAATGGCTTTTGCAATCGAGTCGTCTCAGGCAAATCCATAATAGACCATGCGACTTTATCGGAACAGCTATCACTTGGTGTCAAACGAGCGCAAACGCGTACAGGACGTGTGTTTAAAGGTCTCTCCGGTTTCGCAAGGCTTGCATGTATAACTGTGTCAGCCATTTCAAGGAGCCTGTGTGCCTTGCGAATGACGCCGCCAGGTTGAGTAACTGGTAATTAATAACGTTAAATACTCTATAAAGTGCATAACATCGACCAGTACAAGCACGAAGGACAAACATTTATAACAACTAAGCTCCCCTGATGTTCATGCCTCTCTGTCGCACTCATAGGTATTCACTTGTCTTTTTACAGATATAGAGTGAACTTCTTTATCACACACTCACAATCACGTCTTTCAAGGTGACATCAGTGGTTATGTCCACCCGTCATAAAAGTGCAGTTCCTTTCCTTTTATTCTTTAACGGCAACTGCCATGTAATACTGTGTTGCGGCGTGCGCTATTCAGGTAATTTCGTAAAGGAGAAGCGCATACCTGCAGACATGAACTGTCAATCCAGAAAGTCCGCAGCAGGCTCTCTATTCTTTTTTCTCCCCTTCCCCCTCCCCCTGTGTAGGGTAGCAAACCGGGTACAACCTGGTTAACCTCCCTGCCTTTCCTTCGCTTTTATCTCTCTCTCTCTTAGCAGCAGGCATGTATCAGCGTGAAAATTTATACGCTAAAAAGTGACACGTAGTGAGAACGATCAGTCGAAACGACCCTATAGTTTCCTAAAATATTTAGTAGAGGAAACTCGGCATAGCGATCGTTCATCTACCATGAGAATGATGGGTAAGTACATTGATTTGCCTAGTATTCCAGCTTGCGCCTTCGAACGTACTTGTGGCTTTGTTTATTGTTCTATTTTGGCTTTTGTTTAGGTTAATGGGGTGGCTTGTGAACCTCGTGAGCTTATTTGGATTGGTCAGCCTAAAAGGGTCAAGGTGGTGACCACATAGGCATTCGTTTAATGTTTTCTTATTTGTGTACATCGCGACGTGAATTAATAAGGTCATGAAACGTCGAATGCACCAACCCAACCGTTTACGTATGGGTCTACCGTAGTGCTGTTCCTTTAGTTGTTAAAGATACCACGCGGCAAGGCTACATACCACTATGGCGGTACCGAAAGCCATCAAAAAAGTAGTCTTTAGAGACACTTGCTCTAGATTTCCCTCTAGTGTACTGTTACGAAGTTCTATGGAAACGACGGGCTCGATCTTTATTAGCGAGCACCTGAAGTGCGTGCAACGTACATTTAGACAAAAAGTAGCGTCAGGAAATTTAGCAGTGGTTTCAATTAACCTCCAGCAGTAATTACAAGTTAAAGTTAAATTAGCGAGAATGTTCACATTCTTGATTAAGAAAGAGAGAAATGGGAGTGAAATAAAATGCGACTTGGTGCTAGCCGAACCAACAGCCTTTTCATTACGCGTGCGATGTTCTGTATCGTTTGAGCAAACATAATTTCATAAACTTTCGCTCTGTAAGGCAGACTAAGGTCAATGCAAATTTAAGCGCTATTTGAATCATGCGTACACGCCATTTAATGAAAACAAAAAAGCAGTTCTTCGAGATATCCACGGCATTATCTGCTGGCTCCTTGCGACCGTTACTCAATATCTGTCCATCGGTTCCCGTTGTTCTTTGTATCCTTATATGAAGCATAACGATAATACTTTATGAATGAGAGTAGGGTCGGCGAGCTAACGCCTAAAGTTTGCTGTGAACACACCGGTCGCATGTGTTACTCCCCAAGGTCAGTACCACCATGGTCCCTCAATACAGTATTGAGGGACCATGGTACCACTCATAGGCCTGCGCACGAGGGGAGGGGCCCTCCCTTATACGTCTAAGGGGGGCGCCAAGTCAGCCCCGTATCTTTATTCAGTCGGACCTGTTACGTCAATGTTTAGTGTGCACAGCTACGGAAATGCAGGTTTTTGGCGATTGTCACGGCCGAGGGCTCCTAAAGTTGCATTCCAAGAAGTGTTTTCTTCCCACCTTTATTCTTGGAAAACGGTACCAAAGGCACGTCATTGTGAGCAGCGCGCCATCGCTTCATTTTTATTTTTGCATGCATTTAAAAACTTGTTTTCATTCGGACTCGTCCAACGAAAGGGGGGGGGGAAGGGCTGCGGTGGGAATTTGCCCCCCCCCCCCCTTCAATCGAAGAACCATGCGCACACCTACGGGGCCACTCCAGGCAACATCGTGTTTCAACACATCGCGGCTTTCTCCCCGCGTCATTCTCACGTATTTTGATATCGGCCCACTTAGAAAATTTTGCGGAAGGGCTTCAGCAACGAGCCGACGAGACTCAATTTCGGGCCAGGATGGGTCACACAATGCAGGCATTGTCTGGCGCGCATGCACCTCTCCACCAGAAGCTGGCGCCGTCGCCGCTTATTCTGCCACTGAATGTCTGCTGCCGCTTGTAGCACGCGTAGAGCTAGTATAGCGCTCTTTCGGGGCATAGCGGCCGGCAGCCGTGAGTGGTGCTGGTGGTGGAAGTGGCCGGCATCATTACAGGAGGAAACGGCTCGTCCCCTCCACCTCCTTGATGCGCCACGGAAAGAGCAAAGAGGGTAGACCTCCGGGTCGCCCGTCGCTTCCTCAAAGTTTCTCCCCTAACGTGGCCGACTGGGCTCTCTCTTTCTCTGTCTCTCTCACTCTTTCTTCTTTTTTTATATAGAAGCAGCATGGAACGCACGTGGAGACGACACGAAGTTGCGCTAATGAAAGCACTGGGCCCCGGCATCCCGCTCGTGATACCGCATAAACGCGCGCTTTACAGGCGTGCCCCTGACTGCTTTACAGTGCCGATGCGCAATACTATGGTTTTCATCATGGTGCACTAAAGACATGGCTTACTGCTACTCACGTCAAAGGGGAGCGAAGCCCTGTCTAGCTGCTTTATGCATCGTTTTTATTGTCTCATTCATCATTCATCATTCATGTGTGTGTGTGTGTGTTTATGTGTGTTTGTGTGTGTTTGTGTGTGTGTGTGTGTGTGTGTGTGTATGTGTGCGTGTGCGTGTGTGTGTGTGTGTGTGTGTGTGTGTGTGTGTGTGTGTGTGTGTGTGTGTGTGTGTGTGTGTGTGTGTGTGTGTGTGTGTGTGTGTGAAGGAAGCTTGATTTGTACTGCACAGTAACCTTGTTTAATCTTATTACATGAAAAAATAAAAATATAGCTTCCTTCCTTGTATTTTCCTCGCTTCCTGCCCCTTCCCTTCATGTTAAGCCATATCTTCAGTGCTGACAGCCGAACGGCTGTCGTAAAGATCTACGGATGTAGATAAAGGGTTACACAGTGCAGTCAGCACTATGACAGCAGCGTCCCATCCTTATAAGTCAAACCACTTACTACACTACTAGACGTGCCGAGTCACTTCGCCTACTTTACTGTTCTCTCCTTCTCGCACATCACGTTCGCCTCCTTCTCACCCCTTCTCACAACACGTTAGCGGTGCGATAGAGAACGCGTGCCATATACCCGACCTTACTTGCACGATTATGCGTAATTATACGAGCCGTAACGTAAAGATATCAAGGTGAAATAGGCGTATGTATGCAAGTGGATTTGGGGGTTATTCCGTATTTCCACGGCAATATCGCCGCAACACCTTCTTCTGCCTGATTCTTTTCTTTTTTTGAGCCTAATTTCCCGGACACGAATTCATGAAAGTTCTCTCACACACGAGCGTGTCCCTATTGGCCGGCGCTCGGGATCCCGCCACTCGTGCACTGCAATCGATATGGTAATGAGACGATCGTCACGGTAATGACCAATAGCGGATAACTCTTACGTAAGGCGTTTTGTATACACGCTTGCCCCTTTGTTTGTCTTCTTTTAATCAAAGCTCGCTTCCGGTAGGGTGCAAAGGTTTAGGTCAACTTTTCCTTTCTCTTTGTATATTCAAATGTGGCTCTCCGCGGGCGAGGGGACGTGTGTTCAGCGGACGGAGTGCTTAAGCTAGGTATTATCAGTGTAATTTTCTGGGTCAGCTTGTATATATGATGACAAAGTGAAGGGCTCCAGCCCGTTAAAAAGCTGGCCAGACGTGCCGATGCTTCAACAAGCGCATGCGCAGATGCAGATGCAGTCTAGATTCTCCCAGTGTTTCGATTGTGGGGAGGACGCGTAATAGACTGAAAAGTTAAATATGATGAAGCCTTCCATATCAGGAAGTTGGACGCCTAATTACGTGTCCGTGAACCTTCGGTCCATCTCAAAGATAAGGAACTTCAACACCTGACAAAACTATAATTTCACCATGTTGCGCACGTGTTAAGGCCCGGTTAAAGACGAATGAGGGAAAAAAAAGCGCGTGGGGGGAAGGGGGGGGCGGGGAATGGGTTAGATTGCATGTTTGCATGATTACTGCTGTTGGTTATTTACGCATGCGTGGCGGTGTTCTAGTGAACACCTTCCTTTAGTAAACTTCAGATTTAATAATAATTGTTGGGGTATGGTCATAAGGGACGCCGTAGTGGAGGGCTCCGGAAATTTTACCATCTTTTTACCATCTAGTGTTCGTTAACGTGTGCCTAAATTTGAGTACACGGATCTCTAGGATTTCGCTTCCATTGAAAAGCGACCACCACGGCCGGGATTCGATTGCGCGACCTCCGGGTCGACAGCCTAGCGCCATAGCCACTAAGCCACCGTGACGGGTAAAAAGTTGAGGTGTAAGTCCAGACTTTGTCCTGTGCGCTTCTCCTCTTGTGCTCGCGTCTTAAAACGTGCTGGAACCCTTCACTACAGGTTATATTCGCGACGACGCGGTACACAGAGCGGCTTGCACCGTAAGCGTGTATACCTCGCTGGCCTACATGAAGCCCAGACGCAAAAGGTGGGCACTGCTGTTTGTCGCTGCTGACCACGGGTGTAATTTGGTGAGAGGCGTCGCGTCGCACAGATATAGGTGCAAGGGCAAATAGCACGGATGCCTCGACTTTTTTTAGGCAGGGTCACGACGACGCCAGTACGGAACAACGAGGATGCAGTCACTGGACATATGACTGCTCTCTTTGGTGGCCCTTCCTGTGCGAGTACTGAAGGAGACGTTCTGTTCTTTTTCCAAGCGTATGCCTATTATTGGACAACCTTACATTACCGATGATGCGCATCGCCTGTCACGTGCCGCCGTTGCTCTTAAAAGAAGGCAAAACTTGACTCACGTCGGGTGTCGGGGACTGAAAGCCGAACGAGATGCCAAAAACGTAAAGAACAAAGACGTGCCTTCGATCTACATTATGTCCTTTTTGAAAAGGAAAACATTGCTCGTGTCAAGCTTTTCCACGGTAGTTATCGGAAATGCGCGCGCACAAATGCACACAAACACGAACACACATGTGCGACACGATTTCAGTGCAGGTTAAAGAACCCCAGGTGGTCGAAATTATCCGGAACCCTTCACTACGGCGTCTTCATGGCCTTAGTCGCCTTGTGACGTTAAACCCAATAAACTAACAAACAAATAACAAGCGAACAATGTAGGCATGAACAGAATATATACAAAAGTTTATAATTTACAGTGTGCAAAAACACACGCATGTTATGAAACATGGCAGTGAAATTTTACTGAACCATATTAAGTATGCACCCTCATTTGTTTTTAATAGGCTCTTTAATAACAAGAGTTGTTGGGTACTTCAAGGTTATCAACAGTGGAAACTATTTAAAACACACTTCCCGACCGCTATAGCAGCAACAGCGAAAATCATGAAATGTTTGGTGGACTCCTGCATGACTACAGAGAACATTATCAAACAGAGACTGTAATCTACATGTGCTCATGATAGTCAATTCGAAGTCACTGAACGGTGTTTACGACAGCTCGCTCGAAGGTCGCAGCGAACGAGTACTGTAGTCGCTGATGTGAGACGTTAATGTAGCGTACTCAAATTATTGCTCTAGCTGGTCGGACAATAAGTGTTTGCTTTTGCGTAGCGCGGGCAAGATATAATTGAAAGTCGATGAAGTCGAACCTCCATAATATGAGACAAGCAATTCCTCCATCCTGAAAGTTTCCTCAACTGTTATTACATCAGGAGTGGACAGACAAAAAAAGACATCTCGTGTATCGTTGCGTCGCACATGCTGCGTTGTTGGGCGTGAACACAGACAAGCGGCGTCATCTTTCCGCACCGTCGCGCATGCGCCGAGTCCCGCACGGTGAATTCATCCTCACGCCACCAAAACCGTACGAGTAGACTTGCAATAGCGTCGGTCATTCTGGCGTCCACTCCCTATCGATCGACGCAAGAGGCTGTATCTGATGGAGTGGATCGCGCCATATACGATTTGGCCGCGTCGCCAGTTATATTCTGTCGTGTCTGAGAGCTATCACACTTGTCATCAGAAGTGGGGAGACACGAGCTATACATTGTTCCAGTCCTTGAGAGAGGGTACGCCCCCTCTATTGCATCACGGTGCTGCAACAACTGCTGCAAAGCAGTTTTTTCTGTTGCCACCGTGGCCTGCATGCGCCATACACGGCGTAGTATACATCGACGCATCAGTACTGTGTTCGCGGAAGTCGTTTTCCTCTACGATTCGGGCCTCGCCCATCCATACGGAAACCTTACGCGCACAATGGACCCTCGCTTGGTTGTTTAGAGATGCAACAGACTTGTTTAGAGACCATTCCATACCAGCACGCGTCCTTGCTCCGATTTTAAGCGCCACATCTGACGGCCGACCTTTCGAGACCATAACTGTCGATTCAGATAAGATCGCGGTAGCGTACGCGTGTGTGTGACGGGTGTTTACGGTCGTTGGGTTCACTCGGAAGGGCGGTATTTTTCCAAAGTGGGCGAGCCATTGTGATCGCTTCATAAACAGTCGTAGGGGCAGTTGCTCACGCTTGTTTGACAGGAACCATTCAGATAGCGATTTCCATATTTAGTTTTCCAGTACAGTAGTGGTTCTGCATCCATTAGGTTCCACGCGAGCACCGGCAGAAACCACGGGGCTGACTTGCCTGCCTCGTGCTCCGTTTTTAGACAGTGTGAGGCAAGTTTTGACACACTTGCATTCGGTATTCATCAACCAGCACCTAAGAAATCCAAAAGGTGGCTCGCTTTGCCAGAACGGTAGTCCACAATTTATAGCGAGGCTTCGAGTGCAGCTGCGCATATAAATAGGAACACTTCCTCGTCCTCCCATAGATACCATATAGGCTTCCGTGGTCTCCATTATCTACAAAAATTAATGGGCGTGTCTTCACTCGAAATATGTGCGCCGCAGTGGCCAAGTCGTTACCAAGGGGGACTTTAAAAAAACTATCTTTCTTAATCTTCTTTGGCGGTTACGGCACTCGGTTGCTGACCCGAAGGTCGCGGGTTCGATCCCAGCCGTGGCGGTCGCATTTCGATGGAGGCGAAATGTTAAGAGGCCCATGTACTGTGCGATGTCAGTGCACGTTAAAGAACGCCAGGTGGTCGAAATTTCCGGCGTGCCTCATAGACATATCTTGGTTTTGGGCTCACGTAAAAACCCAAGTATTAATATTACATTATCCCTCGAAATCTCCTGTTCCACTCACTTTGTATCTATTAATATAATAGAAGGAGACATCGGTGCACGATTACACGGCATCGACTGATCCTTCCATCTTGAATCGGTTTGTCATATACAAAGTTTTCACGGCATTCACGCCACGTCACCACGGCTATTTCTAGTAGCCGCCATAGCTGGGCACCTTGCTGCTAAACTCAGGCTATCTGTAACTCGTCTACTTGTACTGCAGTTGGCGCGCGCGAATTTTGCTTTGATTTGCTTAGTGCGATAGCCATTGCCGATTTGCGCGATGTTCGGTTGTCGTAGCAGAAGCAATACTTCTACGAAGCGGATCTACAGAGGACCAGGCATCGATATGTTTTGTTTCTCTAAAAAGTGAGAAAAATGGCAGAGCCAGAGGACGCGGGTGCCCTCTGAACACCGCCGGAGAGGTTGGCTAGCTCGCATAAATAGGAAAAACTCGAAGAACTTCAGCAACGTTCGCATCCGTGGTCGCCACTTCATAACAGGTATACGAGTTTTGAATCGCAGAAATCTAAATGAACTACTTGTTTTGTCAGTCGTCACGAAGCTGCCATCACCATCCACGAGGATCCAACGGCGGCTCTCGAAAACGCTGCGACTGGTTGACCAAGAAGTGAATTACAGAATAAAGAACCCAAATAGAGAAACATTGGTTTGTGGTTTCATTGGAGAAGGAAGAATGACACGGACTGTCGATTTTCGATTTGTTTCGTTTGCTTTTCCTTGAAGGTATTGTCTCGGACGTTGTTAATGGCACTTCTGCTAAAGCATTCTAATTAGGTTTTTTAAGGATGATTTTTTTTTTGCGCGCGCTTTTTATGAACTTTTTGCGTTCCTGCTCGCTACGATGTAATAAGGAGCGTACTTTCGTGCACAAGCCTTGCGAATTTACAGTAAAGCTAGCGTGGATCGTACGTACGACGTGCTTCTACAAAGTCGAGAAAAGAAAACAAAACAAAAGCTATAGGTATACCTATAGCTCCTGTTTTGTGCCGAGATGGGAGTAAATGGACCTGTCCTCTAGCGCACGCCCCGATGGGGGTTTTATATACTCCGTCCAGGGGAGTAAAAAATTTACCCCCCTTGAGGACGGAGGTTTTGGATGGACTGAGGGGAGTATTTGTTTACATCCATAGGGGAGCTTTTCTAGGTAACTATGGGAGTAAATTTTTATAGCCATCGAAAAAAAAATGCTTTTCGCTGTCGCACCATGCGCCTGAGAATAATTAAATTAGCATCGAAACACGTACACTCGATGACACGTACACAAACATGCACACAACATTCGCAAAGTAATACAACACTCACACTGACAACCGCTCGCCACCCGCGCTTCACAACCAAATTTTGGTCACCGAGTATATATAGGCACCACATCTGGACCTCCAATGTAGCTCGGATGGGACACTTCTTTTCCGTGTAATTAAGCAATAAACATTCATGGCGTACGTGTAAATTTGCGGTGGCCTTATAGATACCACTGAGGCACACCTATCTTTTACTATAAACCCGCCTAACATTCAACGCCTTTTTAATTAGTGAATCTTGATTATCAGCTGGCACTCTGTCGCATGAGGTGTATCCGCCTTAGCAGTACTGTGCGTAAGTCTGTAAAATGCACATAATCGTGCACGAACGCTTCAGCGGCACACATTCACGAGCAACACCGGCGAACAACCGCGTGGCCCCGCCGGTATACCGCGTTGTGGCCGACGGCGTCGCTAGGCCTCTCCCAGGAGTACGGCACGGCTATAGGATGAACGACAGCTCGTGATCACAAAATGCTTGCTGCTGTACAGTTTTCGTCGCCGTTATTTTACACACACACTGGCGCTATCCGAGTCCGCTATCCACGTAAAGCTACGGAGCGATGCACTTACAACGAACGAGACGGCACGTAGTCGCGGTTCCTGTTGCTCACAGTGCATCGGCGGTTGCATGTTGGTTCAATCTGTCTCGTATCGGCGCTCGCCTTCTCGCTAGACGTTTGACAGCGGTGGTTGCATGGCGCAAAAGAGACAATTTAGACTTATTCATTCCAGCAGCTTTTATTTTCTGTGGAACATATTCTTTGCTTCACCGGTGGCCGGTGCGAGCTCGTAGAACTCACCACGGCGACCGGTGTGGCGGTGCGAGTTCGCTACGCCGCCGGCTTGGTACCGACGACGTAGCGAAGACTTCTTACCGCTTAGAAGTTGCAGCCGGTGAAACATCGGTTCGGTGACACTCCGAGAAGCAAGCGTTGCCGGTGGTCGGGGCGAGCGCGTCGCCGGCGCAGCTTTCACACCGGCCGCCGGCCGGCTTGATGCCGACGACGTAGCGAAGCCTACTTCTTTCTGCTTCGAAGTTTTAGCCGGTGAAACTCCAGAAACGACCCGCTGACGATCGCAACAGCTTACTTTTGTTACCGATGAAATTATTTTTCGCACTTCGTAACTCGGCACGTTGAAGCGAGGTATCCGTGGCGTGTCGGAGGCTTGCACTCGTGTGCATGGGCATTGCCGCTTGACGGGAGAATAAACACGCGACAGCCAGCTCGATGTGTTCGCGGTCGGACGCTGGCGCGAGTTGAACTTGTCTCGGCCGGCCGTTGCAAATCCTCGCTGCACTGATAATTTCGTTGTCTGTCGACAATGCTCACAAGGCGACCCACTCAAGGCACTGGAGCTTCACACCTGCGTGCTAAATAGATGCCCGTACACACACGCACATTCACACACGCACGCACGTCACGACCAAAAATGGTTTTTAGAACTCCCATAGGGAGTTTCTAACCACGTGACACGCACGTCACGACCAAATATACTTTTTAAACCTCCCATAGGGAGTTTTAACCACGTGATCTAAAACTCCGTGGGGAGTTTAACAAGGTCATGTCGTTCATAAACTCCCTCATTAAGCAAGGGGAATTTTACGACGACATGTGCCTACTTCACTCCGCTAGCACGGAGTAAATGATTGGGGCATGGGGGTTTTAGGAGCGCATATGCTGGAAGAGCTCCCATCTTGGCTAATTTTTGTTTACAGTAACCCGCTTCCCCTTTTAAGCGTACGCAAACTCGCAAGAAATCGTCCTTTCACTCACCTCGGTCAACATGACAACACGCTGCGACACCAACTGCTTCGCTGCAATCTTCTTCACGAACCCACTTGTGAAGTAATTGTGGCCATCTAAAGCCTTGCAAGTTTTCATCTGGTGCAAACAAATGTAGCTCGTTGACAGCACTTAGTAGTTTACCATGTGAACGTGCGTCGTTGCTGGCAGTATAACTCGGCGATCCGTGGTCGCATCTCCTTCGATGCGCACATTGTACGGGTCCGCACCGCTGCACATGGCAATTTTTGCCTCATATACCTCGCTCTGGTGCATCCTACAAGCTCGTCGAAGCAACAGGAACGAAATTCCATCTCTGTCACTTGTGTAAAACGCGAAAAACACCGTCGGAACACGCAATGACAAGATGTATTTGCTGCCTTCGTGGCTGATCGGAGGTGCCCAGCATGACGGCGAATGCCGAACTAAGGTCAAGCACCCCGGATGTGACGTCACGTGGAAACTATGTATGCATCATACAAAATGCAAGCGCGAAGGGGAACGACAATTTATCTCATTGGTTGCCGCGACGTTAACGGAAATATCGACAGCGCCGATGAAGCTGAACTTACAGGGACACTAAAGCGAAACAATGAATCAGTTTATATTAAGAAATTGTACTCTGAGAGCTCTAATGCCGTTAATTTCACCATCATAGGTTTATTCTCGCGGCAAGCGTGGTGATTTTGGAGCTGTAAAAGAGTGATTTACTAATACGAGAAAAATCGTTTGTCACTTTTGGGTCCCTTTAAGTCCGCACTATGACAGTAAAAAGACAAGAAGTGTTATGCAGTATTTATTGTAGCCCAGCCGCAATTATATCGACAATAAAGCAAAAAGACGGTCTGATTACTTTCGACAGACACCGGACATGCATCACGAGCACGATGCTTGCGTGCGTGACCGACACGAGATACTTGTCAGCTCGTGCGTTCAATGAGCTGTTGATACGACAGCCATGCGAACTCAATGCGAGTGCATGCCGCCATGTGCTCTACTCCTGATAACGCTGGGATCGCGAGCGTGCCCACGGATCCACACACACGCCGCGGAGACGCTCCCAAGACGTGCCTGCCCATGTTGCTCGCAGTCCAGCAAGAGAGACGCGCATCTCGACTGGCCCAGTTTACGGGGACAGCCGTACACCTTCTCAGCGCCGGGACTGTTGGCTATCAATCCCTGCTCCGGCCGCCCGCAGCGCACTCTCACGGTTTGCGACTGATTAATGTCTCCGGCGGGGACAATTTGGCCGCCCGCTTGTCTCATTAATGCGCGCTTCGTCTCTGTCCCTGTCGCCATTACGGTGCGACCCCGTTTTGCGGCTCCTAATCGCCGCGCTCGCGAGCGTTTTGCCACCTGCATCGCAGAGGCCATAGCGAACGGATGAGTTCATCTCCTGGAACACTCGACCCCTTGCAAGGGAAGGGGTCAGCCCCGGAGGGTGGGTATGCCGGCAGCACCTGCGTCGTAAAGTGCGCAATCAGAGCATGGCCGGTGCTCCGCGACGGGGACCTTTAAAAGCCGCGCCGGAGCGAGCGCGGCGAGCGGGCGGTGAACTCTGCAGACTATAACAAAATTCGTTACCGGGCTAGTTGGTTTATAATCTTAAATATTGGATAGTGCGGATTCGAAACAGGACACAGCAAGAACACGCATGCACAGGTCAAGCGGTGTCCAAGCATCCTGTGCGGAAAGGACAGGCCTGCCCCCCTGTGCGTCAGTGTTCTTCCTCTGTCCTGCGTCGAATCCACAATGTCCAGTATTTAAGATTGCGGCTTTATTGTCACGTAGTTGCGACGGTGAAGGAGGCGTCATTCAGGGCGGTTAAAAACGAAAAGCTTTTTTGGGCAAACTTGTGTCCGAAAAATCAAGTAAAATTCCAAATACGACAGCGGCGAGTATACGGTCGGTGATCGCTGAATAATCTGATTGTTGATGAAACAGCGAAACGCGTCGGCTTTTAGACATGCATCGTCGAAGATTCCAGCGTTATCGCTCGTGGCCGCCTTAGTTCCATAATAGAACTTGACACTCCCGTCTAGCGCGAAACTTATCAGAATGGTCTAAATCAACCGGGAAGGTTCCCGAGCGGTGGTTACACGAGCAACAGCCGCTCGGGAACTCTATACTTAATCAAGTGCACGCTGCCGAAACGAAAGCACAATATCACGGCGCCAACAGCCAGCCTCGACAGAGAGGGCGCGTCAAGAAAAAAAAAAAGATGTCAAAAGGCGCCGAAAGCGCGCCCCCTCGGTGCGCCGCCCCCTGGTTACGCTACTGGGACACGGCCATATATATGTAGTCGATTCCAGGGCCTTGTGTACTCACAATGATACCCAGCAGTTTCTCTATCTTTTTAAGCTTTTACTTTTTTTAGCCGACAACCATGGCCACTAATTTCGTAGAGTTAAAGAAGGCCTGCAACAACTCTGAACATGAGTCGAGGCCCCTGCGAAATTGTGAACCAAAATATTTTAGTACGACATGCACGTGGCAGCGAATTTACAATTACCCGTGTACTTAGATTTAGGTGCACGTTAAAGAACCCCAGGTGGCCGAAATTTCCGGAGCCCTCCACTACGGCGTCTCTCATAATCATATCGTGGTTTTGGGACGTGAAACCCCACATATTATTATTATTATTATTAGAATTTACAATTACGTTTCAAAAGCAGCTGGAAATCGCTCACTCTTATCTCGGCAAATTACGTCATCGAGGGCCTGTCATCCCATAACGAAGGTGAGGACGCTGCCCCTTGGTTGATTTGAGCATTCTTATGCTGCGAATCACCGCGGCCGCCACTGGTTGCGCCAAGTGCCGGCGCCAGACTCTGTAGTGTGCTAGAATGACACAGTAATGACACTAAAGTGATCGTGTTAGGTTTCGCATTTTGCTGACGTTTCGCATGCGTAAGTACATACCTAATATCGCCAGTAGAATAAACAGCAGGAAGTCAGCACTCTTCTCACTCTGCCTTTATTGTCGTCCCATGATTTATTTTTTGGCACTGTTGCATGAGTGTGGTGTAGTCTTCTATACAGCTATTCATTCCATCGCGAAGAGCACAGGCTCGCTACCTCCCCTCTCCTTGGATTTAAATGATCCCTAAACCACCTCCAATAATTTTTAACACTTCAGGTAAACGCGCGTATCGACTTCAGAATGCCATCACGATCAACAATGCCAAAACGTGGCAGCGCTACGAGCCACGGGCGCCCCACAAATTCCAAGAAACGATCCCTTCTCTTTTCCGTGTCTTTCGGCATTCCTCATTCCTCTCAACATTCGCCGTGACGTCAACATGTCGTCTGCTCGTCATCCACAATAGCTGTTTGTCCGTTCGCACCTACGGGCACTCTCCGCTCTTCCTCCTCGCACGGCGAGGAGGAACACTCGGCCAGGAGGAGAGACGAGCCGACGAACAGGGCATAGCGAAGGAAATAGAGAAATGAGCGAGGGAGTCTTTTGTATCATCAAAACGCGCGTAACTCCGCTATTACGGCGCCGTTTCGAAAAATTCCCACGACTACGTGTTCGTTACAGAGTCACGCACAACAACTGCAATACCACAACTAAAATTTCGACTTCTGGTTGGTTTAGGGGCGCTTCAAGTGTGCGGAAAACCAAGATGTCTCGTCTTGGTCTATCAGTATTTTAACAGCTTGTAAGTTTCAGATAGGTGAGTGTAACGAAGCACAGATATACCCGCCGTAAGCTAAACGCACTGTTTACTAAGTGCGCCATCTGAGCAGCGAAGCGAGCAACGTCCACATATACAAGTGTCTGTCGCGCATACTTACTCACCAGCAGTGTGGTCGGGACTCGGACTCTTGCGTTTCGATTGCGCTGCGTGGGAGGCGGTGGGAGGACATTACCATTGCCGGTGGATGTTTGTGGCCCTAGTTCGGCTGCTGTCCGCGTTGCAGTCAGGGCACGCGATCTATACTTCACACTGACCACACACTGACCAGGAAGGGTATCACATCGTGATATTATGCACAGCGCGTGGAAGACACACCGCAAGGTCACGCGGAGACCACGTTTAGGGTAAGTGCTGCGTTTCCGTCTAACCACGACGGCAACGTTGCCGATACCAGCGCACCGCTGGCGCAGGCTTCGTCAATCAGGGTTTAGTCAGTGCAATTGGGGAAACTCCAAGGAAGCAGTATGCAGCAAAATTCCACTCGTTAAATTCCTTAAAGGAATACAGAACAAAAATCGGGGAAAAAATATCCTGGAAACATTGAAATTCTGCTGGGATGACACGACTGTCCCGAGTTTATTTCACATATTTTTGAACAGTTAGCTGTATTTCTGGATGATCTTTAACATGCAGCGGCTACACACCAGCGCGAGCCGTGACGTCAAATCCGCCGCGGATGACGCAGTGTGCGCGTGTCCTTCCCTTTCTCCAGCTCTCCTTTACATCCTTCCACAAAGGCGCTGAGACGTGCGCCCCTTTTCAGGAGCGCTGTTACACCCGGAAGCATTGTTGACACCCGGGTGTGTATGGCACCCGGGAGCTGAGCGTATTCAGAGACGCGGGCATCGGCTGGCATTGTTGGAATGCCCGTTTTGGGTACATAAAACGTCACCAAACGTCACCTTCATGGCATGGCCGCTAGACGCGGCTGTTTGTGACAAACACGTTAAATTCGTTATTTTCCGCTAGTTTCTGTGTGAAATGAAGCTTGTGTCTACAGAATTCAGCACACAATTTCTCAGTTTCGCTGGAAATCACGGCGGCAAAATTTTGTTCAGTATCGCTTTAACGTTTTTTTTTTTTTGGACATCACATAAAACGAGGAAGTTTTCTTATCTGTACAACAGGCTTCTGTGCTTCAGTTTAAGCCAAATATAGTTACAGTGACGGACATTTACTGAAAACTGAAACCCACGCAGTTCGAGCGCGTCTCCGTCGTTTGTACTGAACCTCTTGAGCCACCGGGCTTAGCATAATTGGTAAAATCGTCGTGATGTGCGAAGGAATCCCACACACAAATTATGCTTGTGCGCCGCCTCTCAATGAACCGCTTTTACGTCGAGAGGGCTCAGTACGGTCGTGACACCAATTGTGTCGACTGTTTCTCCATCCCCATTTGGACCACGAGTACAATTACGTTGCACAAAAAGTAGAATTTGCCATGTCATACAGCAGCGTGGTCGCTACTAGAGGTCGACTCCTTTCAAGTGAGAGAGCGAGGGTAGCTCAGTCAAACACTCTCTTTGCTCTACTGCACCGACTTATGGGACAGAGCTCGTACATATACACATAACTTGCAAGTACGTCACACCGCGGAACTTTGGGATACAATCTCGGCATGCGCCGCCATCATCGAACACACGGCAGCAGACGACACCGAGTCAAACTGTGCGGCTCTGGCATTTTCCGTCAACGCCGTACGTCGCAATGGCGATTTGTGCGAGATATGACTGCCGCACGAGAAGTAAGTGTAATTCCGATCGAAAAAAAGTCCAGACACGGTTACCTACTGTTTCCCAAAGGTGATCACAAACCCGTGCGACCGCACGAAAGAGCTGTCCGAGAAGCGGAGAGCATGGCTCATGCGTGCATAAACACAGCAAGGACCTCATGACATTGAACAACGCTCGTGTATGCGGGAGTCACTTCTTAATAGGCATGATATGTTTCCAAATCTCGTGCGAAGTTGTTTCACCCATTACGTGCGACACTGTCAGAGTTCCCCGGTCAACACTGCTTTGCTGCAGGCTGCATAACGTTCTGAACGATTCTCCTTCCGCATAAGCGCAAGGCAAACAATAAAAACACGCGTACTACGCCAAACGATCCGCCGTACGAACGTAAACACGGCGAGGTCACTGAAACGTGCATGTGTGCTCCGTTGGATCGGTGATAAAGGACGGAAGGCGGGAACTGACGTCACTTTCAAGTTATGTACATCTACTCCACTATATGACTGCTCGTCGGCATATGTGGATACTTCACGAGATACGATAGCTTCCGGTCACTGCATGCTGACCCCCGAGCCGGTAATTTGTAGCGATGCGACGTGCTCAACTCACACTTTGTAAAATAGTTACTGCGCATGCGCGAGCAAGTACGTTTCCTAAACGAACAGCCTCTTCTACAGAATTGCGGGACAAAGTTTTTCTGAAGTTTAATGCGCGGCGGGACAGCGGGCAAAAGGTAGCGTACACACACACACGGAGCGCCCGAGTGTGCGTACTGTATACCTTTTGTCCGTTGTCGTCGTCGCGCCTTGCACTTCAAATATGCTGAACCAACACGACCAATCTGCTATTCTTACAAAGTTATTTTTTTCTTTTTTTTTTCAATTCGACACTCGTCTCTACCAGTCCTGTGTTTCGTTTCTCATTTCCTCTTACACCAGAACTTGCTACAAGGCGAGACATTCCCGAAGTAATTTATGAAAAGCCTTTCTGAGCCTTGTCAGGATTGTGTAGAGGTGGACGGTCATGGAACAAGAAAACTACTCTGTGAAGAAGGGTTTCCGCTAAGAAATAATTCTTGCAGGAAAGCCAACTTAGATAATTTTGCAAAGTGTCAGCCCCACGTTATACTATTACGAAAAGTTTGGCGCGTTTTCCACGGTGCCGCTGGTTTCTTCATGAATTTCTAAGCCAGCACGTTGAGATGCTTGAGGCGGTTTCACGGCGTTGACGGAATGTCTGCCAGTCTCTGATAGGCTGTGTATTCGCGTTGACAATTACGACTGGTATGTCCAGCGCCGTGGTACAGTGGTTACGATGCTCGGCTGCTGGCCCGAAGGTCGCGTGTTCGATCCCGGCCGTGGCGGTCGCATTTCGATGGAGGTGAAATGCTAGAGGCCCATCTTCTGTGCGATGTTAGTGGACACTAATCGGTTTAGAGTCATAAATTCTACTCTGAAAACTCCAATGACGGTAATTTGACCATCCCAAGGTTATTAATAGAGGAGGAATTCAAGGTCAATTTTTTATTAAATTTCGCGCCGTAATCTTCGCGCGTGACGTCACAAGTTTCAAAGTGTATTTTTCGTATTCTGGTGACACTGGCTCAACGAAATTTCCTAAAGCATGGTATGTCAGCTTTCTTGCCCCCTCAGAGGACAGTCTAATTTCTTGTTAACCGATTGGGAACTATGTAGGCCCTTGCGGACGCCGTCAAAACCTACGACGTAATGGTGAGTGGTGCGGGGATTTCAAGGTGGCGTCGTCAGCCGCATTTTCGTTTTGCGGGTTTCCTCACTTACCAAGCGTCTTATGGTGGTAAGCGTGCTTCTTTTGGTATTGTGAAAGAGTAATTTACTGGTACGAGAACAATTGTTTATCTATTAAGTATCCCTTTAAAGAACACCAGATGGTCAAATGTCCGGAACCCTCCACTACGGTGTACCTCATGAGGGGCGTAGCGGGGGGGGGGGGGGGAGGTTGGACCCCCCCCCCCCCGATTTTTTTCGATTTTGCATGTGTATATATACACGCACACATACAAACGCACGAACATAAAAAGAATGGTTGAACACCCCCCCCCCCCCCCCCGAAAAATATTTCTGGCTATACGCTTCTGTACCTCATAATCATGTCTTGACACGCAAAACCTCACAAATTATGAATTATGAGTAGTACCAGTCAATTTATGCCTCAATTTGTTCATTTTTGTTCCCTTAGGGTACTTCGCTAAAAACAGTGGAAGGAGCAGCAGTGTGATGACCAATCGGCAAAAGCACGTACAAGCGGCGCTGGCAAAGACACGTGGCATTCATTTCCGCAGTGAAAACGCACTTCAAAACAAGAGTCAGAATAAGCAACAGTACGAAAGAAAAGAACGCGACAGGCAACGGCGTCAGGCTCCCGAAAAAAAGCATACACCGAAAACAGTTTACATTCGCGTTGACAAACGGGGGCAGACGGAAAAGAGAGACACCGCGCGAAATTGTATTATGCAACGACGACGCAAGAACGCGGAAAAGCACACGGAGCACAAAATTATCTCGTCGAAATTGTGGAAACCTCCGGGGTCTGCGTGCAGCAAACAGGAGACACAGCCGCGTGTGACGGACAAATTCACAACTTACAAATATAAACGCATGCATATCTAGTCGGCAAAAATAGACGAGAGGACTTGTTGCAGAAGCGCCGTGTGTTCTCTATCCTTTCGCTGTCCGAGTTTATTTTCTTTCTGTGCGCTTTCCGTACTGTATACATTCACGTCCACGCCGCGCTCACGTCTGAGACGATGGTAAAATTGCGAATTACAGGCCGCGCGTCCACTTAGCTAGCGCGCCAGGGGAGTTTGACATCGAAATGTTCATTGATGAGGACTGCACAGATTGCTCTAAGGAGCTCTGCAACACTTTTCCAGGTAACCATCGAATGGCTTCATTGAAGGAGTTTATTGCCTCTCGAATCGACCGCCGCAAAAGTTTTTGGAATCCGTCATGTATACGAGCGGAGTTACAGAAATTTGTCGCACGCTGTAATTGCTTTCTCTCGTCCCGACGAGCGCACTCGAAGCTAAGCAGGGAGGGATGGCACGGGGGAAAGAAGTTACGTCACGCTCTCGCGATGAGCCAGAGCATTTTTCCTTTTTCTTTTTCCTTCGAACGCGCGGCCTACTTTCAATGTGATCGCGAGCGCGCGGGCACGTGGTGGCCTCGGTAACTATGAGGCACACGATGCTCAAATCAGCCAATGGTCGTGAATTTGGATATATGGCGCGGTCATTTGGTTACCTGGCATCATTTCTTGAAAGAAGAGGGAACGATTTCTAGCTTACTTTGAAAATTAATTGCAAATTCCAGGCCACGCGCTGAGCTATAATGTTTGGCTCGCGTCTTAAAGGGCCCCTAAACCACCCAGCGGTCGAAATTTAGTTGAGGTGAGGGAGTTGTGCTCGAGTTTACAACGAACACGTAGCCGTGAGAATTTTTCGAAACGGTGCCGTAATAGCGGAGTTAAGCGCTAGACACATGGTGCGATTCGGCATCCGATCCGACGTGCGACGCCGCACGCGGTATACGGCGATTCAGGACACATGGGGGCGAACGAGCAATCAGCGCGCAGGCTCCGCCCACACACGGCACCCCGGCTTGCACGCTCGGAAGAGATCGCATCCTCTTCGTTGACTACAAAACAAACAACCTTACGCAGCCACGCTTCGTTCTGTAAGAACATTGCCAATAAAGCTATGCCTTCGCAAGCAACAAACATCTCAACAGACCGCATTCACTCGCGACTCCGAGAGTAGGCTTGTCACGACACCGAGCGTAGGCCTAGCAAGGCGGACGCTGTCGCTAGTGCCGTTCGCGATCAAACGCGAGCTGATCGTCGAGCACTTATTTTTATTAAAACGATTAAAACTTTTACGCTGATGACACGCGTTTACATGCGCAATTGGTTTTCTCGTAGACCTCGATTTGACGAACAACGGTGGAAGCAAAGCCGGCCGGTTCGCCGAGACGGCCGGTGCGGCTGTTAGCTGCGAAGTGGCCTTCCATCGCGGCTCGATATCTCGTTAGTGGTTCGGAAACGGGCGCCGCCTTGCACAAATGACACACTTCAAACGTCATGAGTTATTTGATGTCAGAAAGAAAGTTTAACCAACGTTTTTCATGATCGGAGCCGTCCGAACGTAGTTTAACAAACGCGCAAACAAACAAGCAAGCAACAAACGCGCCACCAGAGGCGTGACGTCAGGCGTCTCCCGCGCTGCCATTGGCTGCGGCCGTCAGACCGACGCGGCAGCCGCGCGGCTACATTCAGCAAGTTGGATGCCCGTGCGGCGTGCGAATCGTCTCCGCACGCTGATGGAACCTGTTGGGCGTCTGTCGGATGCGTCTGTTGGCACGAACAGCCGTACGACGAATCGCATCCGACGATCGCTTCTTTCCCTCTTTCCTACGCTACCCTCTTCCAAAACCGCTTTGCCCTCCTCGCTGAATGCCCCTCCTCATCTCGCGTGGCATACGTCACCGCTGACGCGCTGTTCGAGACAGCGTCTACTTCCGGTTGCCGCGACTCCGGCGACTCCGACGCTCCAGCTCGCCGTCAACTCTGTGTGTACAGTGTTCTAGAAGTTTATAGTGCGCTCACTGAGCGGCGGAGCGTGACGCACTTCATGTCGCCGCCGACAGGCGGCGCGGCTCACAGCGTCACCTGAAACTTTCCGGCGGGTTGCAGGGCGCGGATAGCGCGCGTTGTTGTTTTGCGCGCAAGAAAAGTCAATCTTATGGTGCGCAACTCACGGAAGTTCTTTTGATGCAAGTTTTCTGTGTGTTGTGAAATAAGTTACTGTCGTTGTGACTGATTTACGGAGGGCGAGCGATGTTTTAAGCGGCTATTGCATAAATGAATGCTCCTCCACGCAGCCGCTGCAATAACAGGGTGTGTAGTTGGGGGCGTTCGTTTTTTTTTTTTTTTTTTGTCCTGCTGATCGATACGATTTTCAATGCACTTGCGCCACTGTAGCTATCATAGCGACTTCACTCCCGCCTTTCGAGCCCCACTATGCCGAATATAAACAACGCCTCATTTTTAAAATTTTTTCGCGTATATATGATCTAGCTGGTCTGTGTAACTAACCCATTTAATGTTCCTTTTCTTTTCGCGAATCAATAATGGTTGGAATCACTCGGCTTCGTAATAAATGTATCCGCACCGTACGCTTAAAAAATTTTTATTTACAGACTTAGATCGTACAAGCTAGCTAGGTTACCAAAACTGCAGTTGGACTCGTATACCCAATAAAAAAAATATATTTATACATAGCTAATATGAGTACATAACAAGTAACATGTATCACGTGCGTACATATTTTTATTGCACTTTGGAATTGCACCAGCGCGGATAAAACAGGACACGAAGAAACACTCGACAGTGTCACGCACTGACATACTGATTTTATGTACACAAAACCCTGCCTATGTATGCGCAAATGTTTGCCATATCACAATATGAATTATCAATGCCGAAAATGTCACTCGTGGTCGAACAATAAACAGATGCAACAAACGTGTATGAACATCTGCTAGTCGACTACGAAAATGAAAAATAAAGGACAGCAAGAAACGCCGGCGATGTTTGCAGTCGACAGCCGACGACAACGTCGATCTACCAGGAACTGGGGCATCCCAAAGAGAGCCCAATCCCTTTGGACCTACCCCGCTTCCTAATGAGAGCTACTTCAGCCCCCCTCTACATCTTTTCTGTACGTCACTATCCAGCCCGTTTCATCCGTCAGTATAGTTCTGTGCTTAGGACTTCGATAGCGAAACAAGCAGCGACGTACCAGCGTTCTTTATTATTTTTTTAGAAGTACCCCTACCCCGCCCCCTTTTTTTTTTACTAAAGCACGAGTATGGTTTTGTTGTCACCACCCTCGCGCGTTTTCTTGCTTTTATTGCTGTCACACTTGACTCTGCGGTCACTCCTAGCTTCGTTGGGTCCAGCTGTTTTTTGTTGTCAAACGCAGCCCCAGAAATTTCTCTCCACGTACGCTGCATGCTCTATGTGCACGACCGCCTGAGGCTGTAAAAAAGCGCGTCCCTCCCGTCCAGATGCAGCGGCGGGCCGTCTTTGAGACAGTTGCGATTTGCTGATAGACACAGATGCCGATCCTTCAGAAAAACAAGCATATATAAGTGCAGTAAAGCGGCACGCGGGGTGCCGACAAAGGTCCTTCAAACGAATGAACGGCGTGAACATGCGCTGCAGGGCACACACAAATGGAAACAGCTTCAACTACTTAGGTCAGTTTAAAAAAAAAGAATAAAATGCTCGGCTCCCTCCCCTCCTCATTTTTTTTTGTGATCTGTTTTTGTGTCATTGTGGTGGCCCTCTCCCCGCCACCAACCCCGCGTTTGTTGATACCCCCGCAACTACAGCGTAACCAGCCTAACCCCCACCGACCAAGGGGACGCGCTCCACACCCCGCAAGAGTTTTCAGGTGAAACTGGCGGCAGCGCCCCTGGCGGGCGCTCAAGCTGTCGACGCGGAGAGGGCCGCGGCGGCGCGGCGCAGGGATACGGCAGTGAGCCCACTGCCCCATTCTAGTACACTGTATCTGTGTGGTATCTGGCTGCACTGTTCGTTGACTAACCGCTGTTGCTGCCGTGCCGGCCCGTGCCCCTACGAATCGTGCCGGTATGGACCCTGTGTTGCGCGCACGTTTTCAAAGGATCGCCAACGTGATGGGACCCGTACGGGGACACGCCGTGCCAGAACACCTCGGCTGGAGATGAGTTCACGGAGCTCATCAAACCGCAAGGCGTGGATGTGTAATTACGCTAGCGACTTGGCGGTTGCGTTTTAGTCTGTCCGGCATTAAAGAAAGCGTCGCGTAAAACCAAATAAAATGTCCCCAAGCTGGCGCCAGGTCAAGTGGCGCCAGCTATGGAGGATTAGAAACAACTAACAAACGCGTAATGTATGTCCTCCGAGCATTCGGAAGCGCCCTTCTCGACTCGCTAAGCCTACAGCATCGATTATTTGAGTATGGCTCTCCAAAACGGGGCTGAATCGGTACGAATACTTTGCTGTCGAAGCTTAAGGACATGAATCTAAAGCAAATTGAAGCATCAGTTCGGAGCTTACACGCTACAGAGCACACGGCGGCCACTTGAGAGACTCGATGTGGACGACAACCGCTTTTGGCACTGCGGCCACCATAGCCATGCTTTTCGGAGGCTTGCCGTGCAAGTTGGACTGCTGTCGCGCGTGCGGCGACGGCCGACGTTCTGCGGCATCACGCCGTTGCGGCAGGCTTGCCGCTAGCGTGAGCGGGCCCTTACGGGCCGCAGATGTCGATTCGCAAGCGGCAACACGACCAAGAACAGCAAGATGCGCACGAACAGCTGTTTGCAGAGTAACCGGAAGTCGTCGGTTGTCGTTCGGCCAATCGCAAGCATCGAAACTGATAACGTCATCGAGTTTCACTGGTGATGTCACACATGTCAGTGGCGGGAATGGCGGGGACCGGAAAGTAGAAGCTATTGTTTTTTCGAAAGTGTGGCGCGCCCGCGACCTGTAGCGCTGCGGCGTGTGGCATCGTTGATCGCGACGGCATTCTGCACGCGATGCGCTTGTTTACTTGAAATGTTTGGGAAAATGTCGGAGGGGGTTTAGGGGCCCTTTAAAAGCCTCGACTACCAATCGACAGCGTTTTCTGACCATGTTGAAAAAGTGTTTCAGGGCCCCTTTAAAGGGGCACTCAAGTGAAACAATAAATCAGCTTAGATTGACAAGACTGTGCTCCGAAAACTCTAATGTCGTTAATTTCACCATCATAAGTTTGTTAATAGATGGGAAAATCAAGGTCAAAGTTTCATTTGAGAAATTTCGCGCAGAAATCTCCTCGCGTGACGTCACGGATTTCAAAGTGTATTTCTCACAGTTTGGCGCAATTGTCTCAACGAAATTTGAGAGCACTGCATGCAATATTTTCGTTTCAGTGTTTTAGTTCCGATATGGTGGCCGTTCCGAGCAAACTTGGTCGTTTCACTTTAATTTTCTTTTATGTTGACTTTTTCCTGTAAGTCAAATATCAGAACTACAGAAGCGAAAATATTCCACTATAAAGGGGCATCGCGCAGTGCTGCCAAACCAAATGTGGGCACCTGTCAGTCGTGATGACTAATGCTTAGGTCACGCGCTCCGCTGCTAGCGTTTCACTTCACTCCGATAGTACACCGGCACTGCTAAAACACTTCTTATTACCACATTACCGTATGGCAAACCAGCACTTCTAAAAGACCATAATTTCTCTTAGCAACATTTTTTGCGCAAGAACGTGTTTGTAACTGCAGGCGTTTACCCAACTGCTATACTGATATCCACGACAGAGGTATAACTGGCAGCATCTCTACAATGTTGAGTAAGTTTGCTCCAAAGAAATTTATGGGCTGCAGAAAAGTCTGTTTCCTCAATACAATGCACCAACTAGCCCAACAACTTGGTATACATGCTGCGGTCACTTTAAGCCCGTTATGTTAGATTCTCGTGCTAAATTCTAAAAATGTGACCCAAAAACCAACGTGCACGGACTGCGCGCATTCCAGACCCGTTAGTTTTCTGCGCGCACCGTGGTACCTGATGACACTGACCAAAACTTTCCAGTAACTAAAACATCGCTCGCGCGATATACAAATCCGCATTGTCGCATCAGAGGCGACCAGAAACGCGAGGACTGAAAAAAAAAAAAAGAGGAGTCGACAACCGTTCACGGAGGCAAATAACACTGGGTTGGTTTATTGGAATAAATATCTAACAGAGCTAATATATCGAACATATCTATACAACGGTTCACTTAGTCGACGAAAGGCAGGGACCTTCGTAACGGCGAGTAGTCGCACTCCGAAAAGAGAAGGTGGCAGCCGCGCCCGCTGAGACCTCCGAGCACCGCTTCGACGTAAGGACCACCGGCACTGCCGAGCAAGCTGACGATGCGAAGTATCAGGCCGAACATGTGGTCACGCTCGACGGCTTTTTCGGAGAGTTCGCACACGAAGCGAAGACGGCACTCGTGTTCGTGCACCTTGATGTAGGAGAAGGCAGAGTCCGAAACATCGACCACGGATACGGTGTCCATGACGGAACCCAGGGCACGGACGCGATCGGCCACGGTGCCGCTGAGCCCGAGGAACAGGTAGGCCAAGCCGATGAAGACCAGGTACAGGGCGGCGTAGACCACGACCAGGGGAAACAGGAACCTCCGCGAACGCCCGTCGCCGAACACGATGAATATGACGGCGCACGCGTTGATGGTGAAGGCGCCCACGAAGACGGCCAGGAAGGCGCGAGCCATGTTGGTGACGGAGTCGACCCGGTCGGTGAGCAGGCTCAAAGCGTCATCCACTGGAGAGGTGAAAAATGAGATGACATGGTTAGCACGGCCAGTCCGATTCGTAGGGATATAAGAAACGCATTTTAGAAGCACAAAATACTATTAAAAAACAAACAACACTATGTCTTCACAACGTAACCTGTCTTCGCGTTCATTCGGCAACCCGCGCGTCTAATGTGCACCTTTGAACATTACGATTAAAGAGTTTAAGGGCATCAGAACCCTACCTATGTATAATCCTGTCTACACCCAAAGTTGCGGTGTTTTGTGCTGCTGGGCCTAATGCCAAGGGTTCGATATCTGCCGATGGTGCAGAATAAAAAAAAAATTGCTCGTGTACGGTGCAATGAGTGGGAGGTCGCGAGACCGGTGCAGTGGCTGCCCGATGGCGAAACCGTGAGTTCGAGAAGCACAAAAACCACGCGAAGGTCTTCCCGGCCGCTGAGCGAAAGTCACAAGTAAACACCTGCACGAGGGGAGGCACAAGTGGAAAAAAAAAAATGAATGGCCCGGTGAGCCAGCACCTTCTAGAATTTTGAGCTGAGAGCAGCATGACAGTTCGGGACATGTTTAGTTCAGGTCCCCCGTCACAACCTCAACTGCACACCATTAGTGCCTCGAAAGGAGAAAGAATGTTTCCCCGTCACTAAGGCGTACTTCTTGAACAGGGTGAAAAAAATGGTGCTAACTTCTACAACACTTGCGGGAGGGCAACGCCGGTGAGCCGCGCTGAGGCTCGGCCCGAATTTCTGTGCTGCGAAATATTCTAACTCTAGTCCTCGTTGTACTGCACCAAGTAGCTCTCTTTGAAAGATACGCTAAAGTGAAACGATAAATTAGTTTAGGCTTCTAAATTAAACTCCGAAAACACAGATGGGAAACTCAGTGTCTTGACACTGCGACTTCCGTGCGGAGAAAGAGGAGCACCGCCGCGCTGCTCACATTCACGGGCGATAAAACATAGTTTGCCTAGTTAAACCATACCAAGACGCCTCGCGGCACTATTTCTAAAACTGTGCCGTGGAACTGATCCCCGTGCTGCCTACACACATTCTAAGTAACGTGGGCGGGAGAAAAATCGTAGAGAGACATTGCCATGCAAGCAATTTAATCTTAAAGGAGGTGTCGATGACTCAAGATACCCTAAAACAGACTAGCCATTGCAGAAGTAACCGCAGCAATATACAAAACGCTTTATAGCTGAAGTATTCTGAAAATGCACACAGTTGTGCTAACTAAATTGGGCGCGAGTTTTCAATCTACGAACATTCTCGTAAGCGTTGCGCTGCAGGAGAAAGGCGAAGAGGATGGGCAAAGCACGACAAAAACGTACGCTAAGTAGCGTGTAGAGACACTACACTCGAATACTCAGCCTGAACTTGGCCTGCCTAAGGGCGAACGTAATTACACGAGCAATTTTCAATGCAGCAGCACAACACCGCTGTGGTGCCAGCTACGTGAAGCAGTTCTGATCGTCCCGGGCTTAGGATGCGCATCGCAAGTTAAAAATCCCACGACACGACACTATTACGCCGACAATAATTCGTAAGAACCAACGCCCAAGGTCATTCGTTACCCGCACGTACGAATCTTAACACTGCTTCGTCGTTAAGCGACTGCAAAAATGTTCCAAAAGCCGGGTGAATTCACGATTCTAAAATATTTACTCTCAAAACAACTGACTGACGTCCAAAAACAGCTACAGGAACGAGCCCGTGTGCTTGTCTAAGCGATGCACCAACTTACTGATATCCAAAAAACAGAATAAACCTGTTAACGTGTCTCAGCGATGCACCAAGCGAGGTAAATTAATACTCATAGCTAACAGTCGCGTTACTTAAAAAAAATAATAAGGAAAACAACACTTACTTCCGTAGGCCGCGTCAAAGAATAGCACGAGCAGGACGACGAAGGCGACAAGCAGAGGCCGGCTTTTCATGGCTGCAATCGTAATCCACGTAGTCGAGCTCGCGTCCGAACACTTGCCTTTTCGAGCAGTGACTGCGAGAGATGAGAACGAACGAGAAAGAAGCAGCGTAGCACGGCTCAGCTTCAACAGCTAGCGACGGACTGCAGAGAGAAAGAGAGGGAGGAGGAGTTTGGGAGAAGGGGAGGTTGCATTACAAAGGGAGCCCACGTGGGCAGGTGGGGAACACTTCCCAGAAGTGGACAGAAGCTAAAAACGTGTCCTCGGTCTGGGTGGGGGGAGGGTGCGGTGAACAGTTGGGGGGTATGGGGGGTGCTGTTATCTCGAAATATTTGGGAAGGTGTCTGGGATGAACAAAAAAGGGGTAGGTGTGGCTTTCTATTGTGCTGAATGCAGCAGGAAAACAACTCCCCCACGGAGTTGACCGTGACACGGTCGAAAGAGGACATTGAAAATGCACTGAAACGACTGAGAGAAAGATTTGGTTGAAGTGAAACTGCTGCAGAGAAGAGGGGGCAGATTTTTTTTTTTTTTTTTTTTTTGCGTATGTGCCTTATTTTTTGTGTGCGCCTGGCATAACTGGTCCTTGAAACCTCGAAACGACACGAAACAATGGCTAACTAGACTGTGACCACAACCAACTATTTACCTGTTATAGGCATTCTGCGATACGTATTTACTTCTTAATATTTTTCCTTATATATGTGTAATCGCGTTTTGGCACTCATACCAGTTCGCTCTACCTTTGCAATAACGAACAGTGTGACGACTACCGAATGAGAAATATTTAGCGCAGAAGCAACACAAGGAAGGGGAAAAAAAGAAAGAAAAGTTACCGAAAATTACGATACTCAGTAATGCGCAATGTGAGCGCAGCTGTACCCGCGTTTTAAATCGGTGATATATTCAGGCAAATAATCTGAGACAAATGTATGTACTACGTACCGCTACATGACGATAATTGTTGAGGTTTTACGTCCGAAAACCACGATGTGATTGTGCGACACGCCGTAGTGGAGGGCTCCGGGATTTTAGACCACCTGGGGTTCTTGAATGTGCGTCTAAATCTAAGTACACGGATCTCAAGCATTTTCGCCTCCATCGAAAATGAGGCCGGGATTCGATCCCGCGAACTACGGGTCCGCAGTCGAGCATCATAAACACTAGACCACAGTGGTGGGTACGTACAGTTACAGACGACTCATTATTTTCAAATATATCTTTTAAAATTTCAGTTACTTCTGTTTTTAATTTAGACCGTTACTATTGTCACTTTTCCCATTTTCTTCTATATCTTCTTCTTCGGCAGCGCGAAGTCACAGGCAACTCTTTGTACAAATCAGTTCTGCAGAATCCCGAAGAGTGGCGGAATAATTCTGAAAAGGAAAAGTGACAACCACCAGTATCGTAGCACAAAGCTACAAGGAAGCGCATACAAATTTCTCGGAAAGAATGTTTCATGGTTGACGAAACATTCATCCTGGCGGGGATTGAACCCGGAACCAACGGCTTTCCGGCGCAGTCGTCCTACCTTTCTTAGCCCTTTGCGACACTATCTACAAGATTGTGTACACCACTTGTTTATGCTATTTGCATCGAGTAATGGCTAAGAAAGAGCAAGATACATTTAGCTTTGGATGAATTGAATCTCCTACATGATAAATTTCTCTTCATTGAAGTTCATTTTGCAGTGTAGTGTGGCCTACTGTCACTTTTCCCGCGAGCCACGTCAAAAGTAACGTGTTCTTTGCTCAACATGGACATAATCGAAAATGGATTTGCACTATATTTCTAGCTTGAGGCTTGATTCTATTTATGCAAAAACAGAGCGTGAATGACTGAAAAAACAAACAGATGCTTAATTACAACTGAATTATGCATAATTACTGTTACATAAATTAACGTATTATGACATTATTTTTGTTACCATAGAATATCGAGTGCCTTGCAATAACGTGTTGATATGGTGCACTTAGAGGCATTTCTGCATAGTTCCGTAGTATCTTAGCGATTACAGGTAGCAAGTTTTCAATCTGTCATACACGAAATATATTCGAGCCGAATTGTTGCACGATTGTGTACACAGTACAATCGCTACAGGCCTCTTGTTTCACAAGTACGAACGTATTGAAGGAATTTTCATTAAACACGAAAAAAAAGGAGATGTCTGCAGCTGAGAGATATCAAGGGAAATCTTACAGGGTATGCTTATTTGTGTATTTTTGCTTTCGCACTTTTAATGGAGTATCCGAGGGCGTATAAACTTCCACCTATCCACAGAAAGCCAGATAGAACAGAATATGGGGTGTTGATAACCAGCTCTTATGAGTCAGTGAAGTCAAACTGAGCATCGTGTTCCACTAAACTGAAGCTGAAAAACGACAACGTATAGACGATCTTACATAATACACATAGTCGCCGCCATCTTGGGCTGTTAAACAAATGTTTTTGTATATCGCTAGGTGAAATAATAAAGACGTGATTCGTCGTATGCACCAACTGAACCGTTTTCAATGCGTATGCGTCTACCGTAGCACTGTTTGTTAAATATACAAAACGGCAAGGCTACATCCCAATATGGCGGCACCGAAATCCATCCGTAATATGGTCTATAGTTTGCCTTCAGTAAGGTAAGAAAAGTATAGAAAATCGGAAGTATGCAATTTCACACGATGTGGCTGTCGGTGGGTGGTTCGCTCGGTGATAAAAGAGCGGAAAGAATTCTAAACAAAATTTAGTCACGGTCAGCAGCAGCTCTTGTAAGCTTACAATAGACGTTCTCGAAATATTTCCGAACATCTTGTTTACGCTCACTAATTCTCAGAAAGGTTAGCGTGACAAAGGGGAGGTGGTTGGAAAGGGTTCCAGCAGTACCCCCCTCCACCCTCCTAAATTTGTTTCGCCCATTGTAGTACCCCTATTCACTGCATTCGTAGCGGGAAAGAAAGGTCACGTCCCCGAGAAGTGGTGACACACAGTACCAACGCCCAGTGCCGAGCAGGGGTACCTTTGTTCCCCTTCAAAAAACCGGTTGGGACGCTGGTGGTACTGATAATCGGACTCAGTACCACCCGCGTGGGAGGCGGACACTATAACCACGTGACCACCAATGCGGCTCGCTAGAAGAGAATTTGACATTTAGCGTCTTCGCAGAAGCAGAATTCCAGCATATCATTCCAAACCCTACTTGTATGCTATTGTAAACCGGCTTGGGTTCATTTGTACTATCAGCACAATGCAGGAACGAACGGCGACAAAATGCCACCTCCTAAAGATGAATACCAGCCCCAAGTGGTTTATGGGGTTCAGGGTCGTAGCCATAATTTTTTTTTCGGGAAAGGAGGGGGGATTCAACTACTCTTTATGAATGTGCGTCTCTACGCTCGTGCGTGTGTTTGTATGTACGTGTGTCTGTGTATATATACACATGCAAAATTGACAAATTTCGGTGGGGGTTCGAACCCCGCCCAGTCTACGCCAATGGTATGGTGAGTGCGTGAGTGTCTAATGTAGGAAGTACTGCGTTTGATTTACTGTACTGGCGGGAACCCATTGATTTTTTCTAATGCGGAGTGAGGTACCTCAATAGCTGGCCTGTCTTTGTCTTTCAATCTTTTATCCTCTCCCATTCCTACTGTCACCTATTTCTCTAGTTACATCACGATCAACTAAACCTACGTTGTATTGTAATGACATGCATTAGTTGGAAATATTAATTCGTAATCAGTAATATTACCAGAATTGTCTAAGCATAATTGTGAACATGGTATTTTCTTCATAGTTGTCAGTTTATATGCAATATTGTTATTTCTTTTACTGTTGGTTAATATATTTTCTGCCTAGGTCACATTCTTATCGCCACAGGACAGTCCGCGTTTTTCGCTTATAGTAGGGTTTCTGATGCTCACACGCATTATCATTGAGAATGCATGGATGGATGGTGGAACTTTATTAAATATAGTCCTGAGAGACGTGACTAGCGCGCAGTGGGCTTCTCCCACGTTGGGACGCATGAGCTTACTCATATTAACAATTTTGTCTGTGGCGCTTCAAAGTGTAGTAGCCTGTGCTGCCGCCTAGTGCTAAAAGGTGAAGACACAGGAATTATAGTGCGAATTGCAATCGCTTGAGGGCGCAACATAAGCTGTGCGTTCAGTTATACGTTCAAAAAAGCACGGACACAAAAATTTTACATCGTGTTTATCCCGTTGAAATAAGTAGCTAACGACCCACTTATCACGGCTGGAAACCTCGTTTGCTCGAGTGTGCGACGGTTAATTATTTGGAGACGCCCAGTCGCGGTTTCGGTTTCAAAAAGAGCGCTGAGTGAGGCGGGACCGAGAGTGGTTTTCATGTAAACATAGCTGGCTACGTGGGTACTGTTCCAACCAGTTTTTGGATCTTGTAATATATGTGTGACCCCCCCAAAAATTCACTGTAGAGGCAGTGTCTTTGTACTCCCGTGCAAGAGAGCGCTGGCAAGCCAACGCAAACTACTAACGCAGGTGGCTGTTGGCTGCTTGCTTAATATTAAAACCAAGTTTGGTGTCGATGTCGTGAGGTGGGACGTTTCCTGTGGGACACGCATTTTAATATTGATTTAACATGACACTAAAGTGACACAATGAATCAGTTTACACAGATAAATTATACCATGAACACACTATTGTCCTTAATTTCACCATCATACACTCATAACAGAGGAGAAAATCAAGGTCAAGGTGCCATTTCTAAATTTCGCGCCTAAATTGCGCATGGCGCCACGGATTTCAAAGTCTATTTTTCGTATTTTGGCGACACTGCCTCAATGAAATTTCCTGAAACGTGGTGTGTTAAAGGGAAAAGAGCGAAACAATGTTTCTCATATAAGTAAAGCACTCGTTCACAGTACCAAAAACACCACGCTTGCTGCGAGAAGACGCTTGGTAAGCGAGAAAACGCGCAAAAACAAAATGTGGGTGGCGACGCCACCTTGAAGTTTCCGCGCCATTCGCCGTGACGTCACATGTTTTGACGGCGCCTACTACGGACTACGTAGTTCCTAATCGGTAAAAATAATGTACGTTGTCCTCTGAGGTGACCATAGACTTAACATGCCAAGTTTGTTGCAATTTTGTTGAGCCAATGGCGCCAAAATACGATAAGTACACTTTGAAATCCGTGACGTCACGCGGGGAGATTTCGGCGCGAAATTTAAAAATGAAACATTGAACTTGATTTTTCTCCTGTATTAATAAACCTTTGATAGTGAAATTAGCGGCATTAGCGTTCTCAGAGTACAATTTATAGATCTAAACCGATTCATCTTTTCTCTTTAGTGTCCCTTTACGTCTTTGGCACCCTTAGAGGACGATGTAATTGATTTTCACCACTTAGGAACTACGTAGCACGTAGGCCCTAGTAGGCGCCGTCAAAACCGAAGACGTCACCACTTTTTGTGCGGGAATTTCAACCTGGCGTCGCCACGCGCATTTTTTTTACGCGTTTTCTCGCTTACCAAGCGTATTCTCACTGCAGACATGGTGATTTTGTAATTCTGAAAGATTAATTTGCTAATATAAGAAAAATCTATTTTCTCTTTAGTGTCCCTTCAAATATGTTCTAGGCTATATCAGCCGTTGGTATTAAATGCGAAGCATTTCTTAGCGAACCTCTGGCACTTTGAGCGTTTCTATCTACGTATCTATCTATATCTATCTATCTATCTAGCCGCCTACGTCTTGGTGCTCTCATGATCGCCTCCTTAACTTGGTGTAGAGCAAAATTTGCATGGAAGAGTAATAGGATTTCACAAATATGATTGCCGCTTCATGACATGAATAACGCTAAAATCCTGTCGCGTACGTCGTCAAACCCTTTCCACTGGACACGTGTGGCACATACCCGTTTACCACAGGCCGCGGTTTACGGGTATGCGCCACAGGTGATTGACAGTTTATATTTACCCAGGAACGCCGAGAACAGACATTGGTAACTTAAATGCCAGAGCGTTAAGGAAAGCCAATATCGGCAGCGTTGACTCAACGAATGGAAAGAATGAAAATTAGGATCCTAGCAGGAATCGAACCCAAGGATTCTGCGTGGCAATCAGGTATTCTACCACTGAGCCACGCCACGTCTATAAACTGGTTTGGAAAAAAAGCCTACGCAGGCGTAATATCGGTGCGACGTCAATTGTGGTTGTGGTGCTGGCTATCTAATTTTACAAGAAAGCAATAAACACTACATGATACTCCCACGATACAGGCGTCATATCAGATAAACGTCCGTGGTTCCAGTGTTGGCTCCACTTTTATGGCAGTCTAATAAACATTACGTTTGTATTCCTAATTCAGCAAGCTATATTGAAGCATTGCTCGACCCCGGCGGAATACATTAGCGAAAGTTGCATATGACATCCACATCACCGCACCGTAAAGTGCACTTCGTCCGCTTGAACGACGCAGTGTCCTCTTCATTTCTTACGAGGCTGGGCGATGGCCTCATGCTGACGGAGGATGATGCCAGATTGATTGACAGCCGCTTTGTAGACTAGGCTACGTAGGCCACATGCGCCGAGGTAGTCTACGAATACGACAAACACCATCCACTGATGTTGGTCTACGTAACGCTATCCAGGCCTACCAGCCTCGACGGCCTATACCTCACCAACGCGAAGGGTGGCTTTAGGTTCCGACATGTCGCCGGCTCTGTCGACAGACAATTTGTCGACGAAATGACCGAGGCATCCACGAATTCCAACTGCTCCACTATACGACATACTTCACTACACATGGACCCCTCGTCACCACGATCACGACCGGATCCTATAAGAAGTCATGACCAGCTGCTGGTGCTCACTTCTCACGGTGATGATGCCCTAGTTCAAGAGCTGTCAAGAACTTCTTGCACACATGCACACGGGTTCGTGAAACGTGCGTGCGTTCTCGGGACACGTATAAGCACTACATATCATCCTACCGCTTCTGGTGTTGGTAATACCTACGTTGCCACTGGCAGCGTTACCGAACCGTAAACAACTGGTTATATAACACATATGCGGCTCTTCAATATATATATGTGTGCGTATAAAATTTTTACAAATCTTTAGCGTCATTTTGTAACGTGTCGCTCAGTAAAAAAAGTTACGCCGCAGTCACCTACCCACCGCATGCTTCGCATAACATCGACTCCCACGGTACGTGGGATCTGCCGAATTTTTTGTAGATGACGCGTGTGTGTTGACACAAATTTATCTCACAAGTTATCTCGCATCCAAATTTTATGTCAATACACCTGCTATTTGGCGATATCAGGGTGTCTGAGAGCGCGATGCTATAGAAAAGAGTTTTGTAACGAAGGTGATTCACGCTTAATACGTGAGAGGGATCTAGAAACCATCAAGCGTATAGTAGTCCATTTTCAAGGAGTACTCGAATGATCAAGGTGTTCAAGTGCCTCATAGGAACCGCAAGATGCACAGTGTCGTACACATCTGAGGGACACACCTCATTACTATTCTAGGCTTCACAGAAGCGCACATTTAATATGTAATTCGAAAAAACAAAATGTTATTGTATTTATCGACACCATGATTAGACGTCACAAAACTGGAATTTCGCTTGTGAAGTCCAATACACACTCTAGTTTTACCGACTTCAATACCAATAAAATGTTCACCTGCAGTCTATGGTCGACCCTGTGCACATACACGTCGTTGACTGCAGGGGTATAGGCAGAAATGTTTTGAGGCTGCTGGAGGTTCAGCCATACTTTATGTATGTTCGTCGTGCGTTTATTTGTCTGCGTGTATATAGATACATGCAAAATCGAAAAAAATGGGGGGGGGGGGGGGAGGGGGTTGGGCCTCCCTCTCCCCGGCTAGGTCAGAGCTTGACGGTATAAGCGTTCGCGCGCCAGTTACATAAAAGTGCTCTGGCACGACGAGGCAAGCCACGAACACGAAGGAGAGAGCGATCCGTGCGCGAACGTGTAGCGCACGGATCTATCTATCTATCTATCTATCTATCTATCTATCTATCTATCTATCTATCTATCTATCTATCTATCTATCTATCTATCTATCTATCTATCTATCTATCTATCTATCTATCTATCTGTCCGTCCGTCCGTCCGTCCGTCGTCCGTCTGTCTGTCTGTCTGTCTGTCTGTCTGTCTGTCTGTCTGTCTGTCTGTCTGTCTGTCTGTCTGTCTGTCTGTCTGTCTGTCTGTCTGTCCGTCCGTCCGTCGTTTCTACCGAGGAGTCGTGTGCGCGACGCGGACTTATCAGGCTCGTAAAGGCTACAATGTATCTTAGGGCTGTCCACCGCGGTGGATCAGTGGATACGGCGCTCGGCTGCTGACCCGAAGGTCGCGGATTCGATCCCGGCCGCGGCGGTCGCATTTTGGTGGAGGCGAAATGCTAGAGGCCCGTGTACTGTGCGATGTCAGTGCACCTTATATAACACCAGATGGTTCAAATTTCCGGAGCCCTCTACTATGAAAACCCCTAATATTATTATTATCTTATCGGGCTACATAACGTCGGCGCGCTCTTGAGCGCTCACGTCAATTACACCGGGCAGAGACGAATGCTCAGGTGCGCTGACACGCCTATCATACAAGCAGCGTTCCTTGGCTCATTTATGCGGTGTCGAGCAGCGCTACAACATAATCGGCCGAGTAAGAGCGGTAAATCTGTATGTAATATTTATCGCATTATTTAGAGATCGAATAGGCAACAACACGTCTCTGCATCCAGGCAAGACACTCCACGTCTTGCGTGGAAGGCACGTAATTGAGATGGTGCAAGACGTATTGCGTCGTATATACGATCACCTGTACAATTAATCACACTTACAAACCAAAGGACCCACCACGGTGGTCTATAGTGGTTGCGGTGCTCAATTGCTGACCCGAAGGTCGCGGGATCGAAGCCCCACCGCGGCGGCCGCATTTCGATGGAGGTGAAATGCTAGAGGCCCGCGTACTTAGATTTAGGTGCCCATTAAAAAACACCAGATGATGCAAATATCTGGAGCGTTCCACTACTGCATCCCGCATAATCATACCATTGTTTTGGGACGTAAAACCCCAGCAATTATTAATATATTCTTACAACCCAAAAGCACGCAGCGCAATATATTACAATGCTCCTGCAGATAGTTTCTGCCCTTATTTTCAGCACGTACATTGCAGCAGTGTTCTTGAAGTGGCAGTTGCGAAAGCTCACGAAAGACAATCTCTTTTGTTGCGGTTGTTTTTTTCGCGTTCTTTTTTTGTTTCATTTATAAATTTTTTCGTATTGTATATGCACACCATGCGGTGCCATTTAGCGCCGCCGTACCGATACGTAATAATGCTGGGGTTAAAGGGGTCATGAAGCACCCCTTGGGCTGATTGAAAAACACATCCTGCGGAAAGCTGACACGGCTATGAACTGCTCTGCCAAATATTACAGTCGTGCGCGCCGCGTAATGGCCACAAGCGGAGCGCGAAGTTGCCGTTTCCCCAGGCACCCTCTTTTCAAACAGAGGCCGGTTCTCACTCTCGTCGGTGGGCGGGGCGTCTGTCCGCTGTACGTGGCAAGAGACATAGCATGCTTATTGGCCGATAGCCGACGTAAATCGAGAGCGGCGTTCGGATCAGATGCGCTTCTTGCCGCGGGGTGCCGCCACTTGCGGCGCCGCACTCCTCAGTACACGGTAGCCGCACTCGCGCAAGCGAATCACAGCGGGAGAGCGATCGCGTTTCATGACGCGCGCTGGCGTAACTTCTTTCCCCCATGCCATCCCTCCCTGTCTAGCTTCCAGTGCGCTCGTCGGCACGAGAAAAGAGAGAAAGCGCTGGGAGCGTGCGCCAAACCCCCGTAACTCCGCTGATTCTTGACGGATTCGAGAAATTTTTGCGGCAATCGATTCGGGAGGCAGTACACTCCGATACTGAGGCCATTAGATCATTACTTGGAAAAGTGGTTCATGACCCCTTAAAGACAGATTTTATATCGCGCTTAGTGGCGCGAGAGCAAGCGTCTTCTGCAACCTTACGGCCAGAGGCCTAGCCATAAATTTGTTAATGGGTGGTGGGGAGTGGAAAGGAGGGTTCATAAACATGTATATTCGTGCGTGCATTTGTGTGTGTGCGTGTGCATATACACTCATGCAAAATTGAAAAAATTTGGGGGCGTCGCCCCCCCCCCCCCCCTACCTCTCGGCTACGCCGATGCTCACAGCCGTCATCTGCACAAACGGTCACGAAAACCAGACAAAAGAGGCAAAGAAAATTATTCGCTTTCAAAATTTCCACCGGGAATAATGAGTGACGTTTCAACTGCATTTTTTTTATTATTTCTTCAGAACTTATCAAGGATTTGACGTGATCAAAATGATATCAGGCTTTCGTTTTTTTTTTCTTGTTGAAATGAATGACACCACACGGTGTATATAACAGAGAGAACTTCACAACAATTTAATTGTCAGCGTGTTGCTGGCGTCATTCTTGACTGTCTCTTTCTCTCCTACATACATACATACATACATACATACATACATACATACATACATGCATGCATGCATACATACATACATACATACATACATACATACATACATACATACATACATACATACATACATACATACATACACGGTGTCTAAAGTTTAAGGATCACTTAAACCCGGATGCGCAGTACGCCGCATCCGCTTGTTAGGCATTGTAGGCGATGTAGGCACTGGGAACGTGATAGGCACTGTAGGAATTGTAGGAGCGGTAAGTGCTGTAAGCGCGGTAGGCACTGAACTGACCCTGCGAGAGAGCAGTCCTCTAAGGGTGATCTCTGTGCTTTGCATTTCTCGCACCAGTTCAGTCTCTGCCTCCAGAAGGCGATACATCTGCAGAAGCACGTCTTCGCGTAGCTTCTTCTCCCGACTGGTGCTGCAGGAGCACGGCGTCTGCAGCCATTCCGCAGCACTGTGTCCAGGACGGCTTGTACTCGTCATCTCGTTCTCACCACGTGCCAGGCGGCCGGACATGTTCTTTGCGCGCTTTTCGTGCCCTTCGTTTGCGAAGGAACGCATACGAGCACTGTCTTTCTCTGCACCTCTGGCATTCTCGCGTATAGACTCTTCGTCAACCTTATTGCTGCTATCTTTGTTGTCCTGGCGTTCGCGTGACTCACGCTTGTAGGCATTGCCAATGTCCGCGCCTTCGTGGCTGCTGCTGGAATTGGCTACAGTCGAGCGATCATCCTCGTAGATGTTACCTTTACCTTCCGGCATGACGGCACGTTTGTGGAATTCATTCAATAACTGGTACGGAGGGTTCCCTAATCTGAACGGGGGCATTGTACTGTGCCATTCTGTGTTCTTGTAGTTGGTGAGAGCGTCTGGTAACGCAGCTCTTTGGGAAGCGGGCGACTGCGGTTTCCATGGGACGAAGTTGATTGCGTTTTTAGACACGTTGACCAACTCGCTATTGGTCGCTGGACTGCAGCTTCGATCGTACGGCTGTTGCTTCTGTGACGTCTGGCGCCCTTCTTCGTCATCCTTAAGCTGCTGCTTCAGCCTTTTCCGCTGGGGTTCGTCTTGTCCCTCCTCCTGCTGCTCGCGCGTAGCCACGTCGCGGCTGTTGTCTTCTGCGACATCACGGATGTCTGATTCAACGACATCGACGCGCGCATCACCACCAGGAACGTTGCCGTACTGTTCATCTCTGCAAATATAGAAGAAAAGTCAGTAAGATGCGTGTCGCATAAATACGTTTATTAGTGTTCTTGCACAAGGGCGGATGCGCAAGCCTATTTAAAGGATGTCAGCTATAGAACATAAATCGACTGATAAATGAACGCGCAGGAAAAGTTTGCGATGGTTCAAGGCAGTGCCAAAGTAGTTAGATATGGCTATCCTCAACAAAAGCTATCGAGTATGACACGTATGCCACATATATACATCAATTTTAATGCGATAGCGTTAAAGAGCTCGTTTCGCAGAAAGTCCGGTGTCGGCGGCGGCGTCGTTGGTTGTGAGCGAAATATTGGCGTTGTCCGCGTGCGATAATTCGAGGTAGATGCAAATATATAGATAATTAAAAAATGTTCGATGCGAGTGAAAATCGAACACGGGCATTCTGCGTGGCAAGCCGGTGTTCTACCACGGAGCGACGGCAAGGTTTGAAACTTCTTCGTAAAAAAAAAAAATGCTATATTACAATGTCACGAAGTGGGAGAAGTCTCCTTAAAGCATGTAGTATTGCGCGTCAGAATCGCAGACTCGTACTAGGCGTCAAAACATCTGAATTACGCAACGAATCGGGGTGGTTTAAAGCTACCCACCTATTACAAAGCGTATACAGCTGTGCAGCTTACGGACGCGTAGGGGGCACTTCGCAACTCTAAAAAGTAAAGGAGGAAATAGGGGGTCGAGGTTACTCCTTTAGGGGAGTAACTAACCTGCCACACCCATTACTCCTTTTTGGGGGTAACTGCGACGGGACGAACCGTTACTCCCCGTAGAACTTGCTCCTTCAGGGAGTAACTGACTGGAGCAACGGATGCTCTTTGTGAAAGCTCCCACGGGAGCAACAGTTACTCTTTCTCGATACTCCTCAAAGGAGGAACGAATAGTCTTTTTCGATACTCCCACGGGAGCGACAGTTACTCTTTTCAATTACTCCTCTAAAGAGCAGCCGTTGCTCCTTTCCTAAACTCCTAAAGGGAGGAACGGATGCTCTTGGTCAATACTCCTATGGGAGTGACACTTGCTCCTTACAAATACTCCCGAGGGAGGAAGAGATAGTCTTTTTCAATACTCCCAGGGGAGCGACGGTTTCTCTTTACAAGGAGGAATGGATGCTCTCTGTCAATACTCCCACGGGAGCAATGCTTGCTCTTTCTGGACACCTAAATGGAGTAACAATTACTCTTTCCCATTAGTCCCGCAGGGAGAAATGGACATTATCTCTCAATACCCTCATGGGAGCGACAGTTACTCTTTCACAACATTCCTCATCGGAGCAGCATGCAGTTAATCATCCTCAATGCCTCTCGATGGAGTAACGTTTGCTTGTATTGAGTGCTCCTCAAGAAACCAGCAGTCCAGCTCTCCCATCGGCAAATGAAAAAAAGTTTTGAGGAACATGATTTTCATCGGGTTGCGCCAAGTCTGACACAAATGCTCCAGGAGAGGGCAGAAATCCAGATCTATTTGTGAGAAAAATACTTTATTGAAATCAGTCTGGCTGTTCACTGGCTCAAGATGGTTAGAGCCACACGGACGAGTGACGTCGGCCGCAAGACGCTCTGAACTTTCAGAACTTGACACAGGAGATCGAAGGTCCGCTGAGCTTTCTTGCTGAAAACAATGTTCAGCGCCCAGTATAGCGCGATTTGTGTGGCAATGGCTGCCAAAAGGCTAGTCTCCTTAATAGCAAGGCCCTCCAGGCGCACAATAAATTCCCTTGAAGTCAACAAGCTTCCATTGTATGTCACTGTCGGCACATGATGCGTCTTGGTGGGGTCCTACAAAACAAAAGGCACATTTTAACACAAGGCTTGTTGCTTCATTATTACAGCAGCTGCTTCATGTAGCAACAGATAAAACCTAATGCTTTACGACACACTGACAAATAAATGAAATTGCAACTTATTTGCAAAACATGGTTCGACACTGGTAAGAACATTCTTAACAAGTCAAAGCACTTGCAGTAAGGCTACAGGTTTATCCACAGGTTAGAGACTGGTCTCGTTTACACGGAAGCCAATTAATTGGTTCTGAAAAAAAAAAAAACAGGGGTATTTGCTGTTTGCAGGCAGCACGTCATGCTATTATACTTTATAAAGTAGAACCCTGCTGATACATTTTTCAAGGCCATGTGCAAAAAGAATGTAGGAGCCAGGAGATGGGGAAAAAAGTAAAAGTGAGAGTCGTAGTGAAATCGACAATCATATCTCAGTGGTTATTGATGAAAAACAAAAAAAAAAAATGTGCAGCGTTGGCTCCTGTACCTTTTTTCCATCTGATCACCACAATGCGAGCAAATTCGTTGTGGTAGGTGGGAGTTGAGCTGTTAGAATGAATTATCGACTTGAGAGACTTACTTTCCTGCACTAATTAGATACCCATTGTGCCACGTGGCTCCTACCATGATAACTTCAGTGTACATTTTTTCCGAATAAACCCAGTGTCTTTGGGTGGCCAGCACCTAAAACGGTATCTTGAAACGACCTTCCGTCGTGATCCTTTCACATCCATAAACAAGATTATCGCTGGATGCACCGGCGGTAATGCAACGAGCAATGACGTTCTCAGCTCACTTGCTCAGCATTTTCGGCATAGTGCCAGGTTGGTGTGGCTTGTAAATGGCCGCATGTCTCGCAACAGTGAAATACCAAAAACACAGCCCTTTCTCCCAAACTTCACCACCACTGCACGCATTGGCACACTCGGCCATGATCTCATCAATCGACAGAATTGTGGAGTTAAGAGCTGCATTATCGACGAAAACATTATTGTAAGCGATTCCATTGGAGGTATAAAAGAGCCGAGCATGCACAGCATGCTAGCATGACTACAGCAATGACTTGCAAGTAAACAGAGTGCGAGAAGACCATGCCGTCTCTGGTCTTGGTGGCCTTAATTTTGCCAACACCTCGCACAAAAAAACATTTTAGAACTATGTGACCTTACAGATGGCTGTAAATTGCAAAAGATGATTGAATAATTGATGATTGAATAAATGTTTAGGGGTAAAATAGACTTCAAATATTCCCGAAAAAAATTGTGAAGTTAGAGAAAATAAGCGATTTGTCGCATGTTTGACCGTATTTTTCATACTGATGCGGTCCAAGTAAAAATCCTCGTCATGCGGCGTTTGATAGAAGGCTTCGTCGTTAAGTAATGAGGAAAGTCTAATGAAATAATTTTTTTGTTTTAAGGAAGAAAATAATTTTTGAATTTGGCCCTCCGAACGCGGCCTGCATTTCATTTTGTTGCCACTTCGCCGCAAAGCACGTGGTCGCCCTTCCAGCTGACACTCGTCACAGGCAGCGGCAAGATGCGAGATGTATGTCAGTGGCTCGTGAGTGCTCGAAAGTCTTGTCGCGTTGATCTCAGGGCGACGAGTAATCAATTCGCGTTACAATGTGAGCTTGCTTGGCGGGCCCAATGGGAAGTATGGACGCCCGAGAGCAGCCTATGGCGTCGTTGGCACAATGTGCTAGAGGCCGTCTGCACAACTAGCATACACATACTGAAAGAAATAATGCACATTGTATACACGTTTTTTCGGGGTATACGTGTTGTGCAGACGGCCTCTAGCACATTGTGCCAACGACGCCATATAGGCTGCTCTCGGGCGTCCATACTTCCCATTGGGCCCGCCAAGCTCACATTGTAACGCGAATTGATTACTCGTCACCCTGAGATCAACGCGACAAGACTTTCGAGCACTCACGAGCCACTGACATACATGTCGCATCTTGCCGCTGACTGTGACGAGTTTTAGCTGCAAGGGCGACCCCGTGCTTTGCGGCGAAGTGGCAACAAAAAGAATGCCGGGCACTTATGGAGCGCCAAATTCAAAAATTATTTTCTTCCTTAAAACAAAAAATGATTTCATTAGACTTTCTTCATTACTTAACAACAAGTCTTCTATCAAACGCCGCATGACGAGTATTTTTACTTGGACCGCATCAGTATGAAAAATACGGTCAAACATGCGACAAATCGCATAAGTTCACAATTTTTTTCGGGAAGATTTGAAGTCTCTTTTAACCCTAAACATTTTTGTACTATAACACACTTTCCTGAAAATCATACTACTATTAAGATTGGTTAGAGGGAGTTCGAGATAGCACAAGAAAAAATCACGAACATTGAAGAGTTTTGTAGTTTTGAAGATACGTAGCTGGTAGTGAAACACAAAAATTTCGGAATTAGTGAATAGGACATCTAAACAGAACCTCTGCGATAGCGCCAGCGTGGTTTCAAAGCTGAACACAGAAAAATAGATTTTATATACATTTTTCTATTAGGCGCGGTTTAACAAATACAAGCGAACTTCGAGGGGGCGCCATGATCGTCAAAATTTTTATCGAGCAAAAATGTTTTGCCACAATACTCTATGTGGCACAGGAAAAAGGCACAAATTTTATCAGCAAGATCTGCGATGTGCGAGCGCCACGTCTGGGACACTTGGGATGGAATGACCCAATAATAATATCTGGGGTTTAACGTCCCAAAACCACGATATGATTATGAGAGACACCGTAGTGGAGGGCTCCGGAAATTTCGACCACCTGTGGTTTAACGTGCACCTAAATCTAAGTGCACGGGCCTCAAACATTTTCGCCTCCATCGAAAATGCAGCCGCTGCAGTCGAGATTCTATCCCGCGACCCGAAGGTCGCGAGATCGAATGACAGGGTCAGCAGTTGAGTGCCATCCATAACCACTATACCACCGTGGCGGGGCTTATCTATTGAAGTTGCAACTAGCAACTGAGCAAAAAGGCTTATCCATTTGAGAGGCCTGTTTTATAAAGAAACTGACTACGAGCAAGACTTCGATTTGGGCGAGTTGGTACATGCTTAGCTGGGGAAAAACAGCGCAAAAAAGGACGAGGACGCAGGAACACAATACACTGTACGAGCGCTGAACTTACAACTGACATCTTTATTGCACCAACCGCTCGTTTTTACAGCGCATCAAGCCGAGCACGCCATTCCAACCAAACCGCCAATCAAAATCATCAGGTATGCAAACTACATTGTCACTGAAAGCTATCACATGTACATGAATTACACCGTGCGCATGCATCTTCCACACTCAGATAAAATGAACAAACCAGTTCCTAACAAGGATGAACAAGCAACAACAACAACAACAACAAAAAAAAAAAAACCAGCAATACCTTCCACGTTTTCTATGATGAAAGAAGTGAGGGCTAAATTCGGTGCAACAATGTTGTCATCAAGGCTTAGATGGGACCAAATTTGGCAATAACGTAAAATTTAGCGCTGCCGGATTTTTATAGAGTACGGACGAAGCTCAAAAATGTAACCCAACGCTGCAGTAATCGATGACAAACGCTGCTGCAACCGCTACAACATGAAGATCAAGCACTCACCGTTAAACCGATGGTGGAGACGTCAACTTCAGAGAACATGTCCAACTCCTTTATATGTTCCATTGAATCCCGCCCCGTCCACGGCTCGTCGAAAGTGACGACGGCATTTCTGTCGCCGTATGTAACGAGGCACTTCGATGACATTGGGCCGACAACGGCGCAAGACAAAGAACAGTTCTCAAGCCTGCCGCGGTACATGCATTCGCTCACACATACACGGTGTAGTGTCTCTACGACTCGATTGCTCAAGTCCTGAAACACCCAAAAGTGAAACGAAGCCAGTGATTAAAACAAAACGAACTTATTTACTGATACACCAAAATAGGAAACGTCCACGCAGCTCAAAAGGTTCGCTGGCGACTGATGTTTTCCCGGTGCGCTGGGCCTGGATTCTCCTCCTTGCACCACAAACACACGCACACAAAAACAACCACCAACACTGGCATGGGCGTCAACAGGATTTTGCCGTGCTTCTGCAGTTCGTCCTTCGAGGGAGTAAAGCGCCCTTTTTCATGGGCGTCAACAGGATTTTGCCTTGGGGGGTGCAAACCCGTGTTACATCGCGTCTGGGGGAGGAGGGGAGAGAGAGAGAGAGAGCTGGCATAGCTTGGGGTGGGGGGGCAAGTGCCGGTGTGGCTTGGGGGGGCAAGTGCCCCTTTTGCACAAGTGTCCCCCGTTTTATGGCCCACTTCGAAGGGGAGAACAGTAGCGGTTTCAGTCAGGCGCGCTTTCAATGTTCCAAGGCCACGGTCGCGGGGGCCGTATGCTAGACGCGTGGCTTCCCAGCACTCCGAAACAAACTGTCCGCGCCACACGGAACGCATCCACGTGCGGTCCTCGCTGCCATGACCGCTGATTTATCAGTAGCTCTACTGATGTTTGTAATTTCTGCTGATTCAGTGAAAAGGCGACGGAATCTACTGCTTTTTGGTCTTTTTACAAAAATGAAAGGAACCTCTACGTTTTTTTTAGTAAAGTTTACATTAATGCGATATCACCAGACAAACAAGAAATTTCCTTCTTTGCGATGTTCTCAAACGCAGCACTACTTTTGACTGACGAGCCATAGACACCATAGAGTTTCATAGAGTAAGTATTACAGGAAGCTCTATGTTATGAGCAAATACCAGCAAGTCGTGAGACAGAAATGTGAATGCACAACGCGCCCCACAGCACAGGGCCTACCTTTACCGTTCAATAAAGGTCATCCTGTCATCTCTCTTAACAATTTATTTTAGTTATTTATTCATCCACTTATTGCTTACAAGAAACGAACGAGCATTGTTACGGCCACTAATATACATTTTCCAGGAACTGACACTTCGCAATGCACTTAACGTGAAAATATGCTCAGTAGTGAAAGGAGATCTACCCGCTCACCCCCTCACCCCCGCGTCCCTCCCTCTCCTTCTCGAGGCATGCGGGAGTAATTGTTGCCATTCGTCCTCCCGTTCCTCTCATTTTGACGAAGGACCAAGCAGTTACCCTCCGAACTTTGCGCACGGCACGCATGCTTCTGCAGTTCGTCCTTCGAGGGAGTAAAGCGCCCTTTTTCGGATGAACTGCGCAGTTGCTCTCGAAAACTTTTTAGAGTGTAGGATAGTTTGAAACTGCCAGTGTTGCGCGCCCAAACGTTCCTTTTCTTGAGGCATGGTTGAAAGCAATGCGCACAAAGCCCGATTACGCCATCGCGTTCTACTCTTGAAGGCGAAGCTCAAGCGTCCTCCAAGTTTTGTGCGATCATACGAGAACTTCCGAGGTCAGTTTTCGCGCTGACAATAGCGTGGCACACCTCAATTTTCGGCGGTGGCAGCGAGGCAGGAGGCACGTCACACGCAGGTGGTAATGCCTTACACGCGGTCACTGCATGCCTTTGAACATAGTAAGATGTGTTTCAAACAGTTTTAAAATTACGTAGAGGTACCTGCAGCATCTCGTAACTCTGAGTCCTTTTGCACGTATTCTCACTGGTGGCACCATCTCGTGCGAGGATGTGCAGCACAGAACGCAGAAATACTACAGAAACGGTTAAGTTAAACCTTTCCACTTGAACAGATGCGTTGGCAGCAGCAAAAATAAGAATACATTAGTGTTGGCTTCGTTTTTTGTCCTTTACAACAACAATGACGCAGCGCAACTGTTTATCATAAAGGATGAAAACGACTGGCAGTTGTGCGAACGCTTTTCCACTAAGCAGTGCATTCCCGTACGCCATGGGCGCATTAAAGGGGTCATGAAGCACCCCTTGGGCTGATTGAAAAAACACATCCTGCAGAAAGCTGACACGGCTATGAACTGCTCTGCCAAATATTACAGTCGTGCGCGTCGCGTAATGGCCACAAGCGGAGCGCGAAGTTGCCGTTTCCCCAGGCACCCTCTTTTCAAACAGAGGCCGGTTCTCACTCTCGTCGGTGGGCGGGGCGTCTGTCCGCTGTACGTAGCAAGAGACATAGCATGCTTATTGGCCGATAGCCGACGTAAATCGAGAGCGGCGTTCGGATCAGATGCGCTTCTTGCCGCGGGGTGCCACCACTTGCCGGCGCCGCACTCCTCAGTACACGGTAGCCGCACTCGCGCAAGCGAATCACAGCGGGAGAGCGATCGCGTTTCATGACGCGCGCTGGCGTAACTTCTTTCCCCCATGCCATCCCTCCCTGTCTAGCTTCCAGTGCGCTCGCCGGCACGAGAAAAGAGAGAAAGCGCTGGGAGCGTGCGCCAAACCCCCGTAACTCCGCTGATTCTTGACGGATTCGAGAAATTTTTGCGGCAATCGATTCGGGAGGCAGTACACTCCGATACTGAGGCCATTAGATCATTACTTGGAAAAGTGGTTCATGACCCCTTTAAGAGCGCATTTGCTTCCATTCTGCCATGCTCTTTTTCTATTCACCGTTGCACTTCCCCCTACGATTTACTACTTAGCCTCCCTGCCTTAGGCCTTTTGTCTTTCATTCCTTCCTGTGGTTCGTAAGAAGTTATTCCATGACGCCGACACCTTTTAATTCACGACCGCGTTCTCGCGCGTTCACGTTTCGCGGAAATGCCCCACAGCGCATTTTCGTACCCTAAAGAACGTAGTAGCGGAGGTTCCGGTCACCGTCACGTGCGGCATAGTCACGTGACCTGATCGGGAACGTCAGTGCATGACGTCATTGGTAAAGCGGCACGCGGCTGTCGACCATGGTTCTGGCAGTGGTGACTCTGGCAAAATACTGAGAATCGCGATGCGGCACGGCGTAGGTTAAGGAGGAAGCCTCGTATGCCTCACCAAACGCGACAATTGACCATCGGCATCCCACAGCGTCGGCGTCAACACGAATGATGGAAAAAAATCCGCGCGTGGTGACGTCACTATATGGCGTCATCATTACGTCACAGATCGCCACATTTGTGACGTCATTATGACGTCATACGAAACCGTCGCCTTGTCAAAGGGTAGGCTGATCACGGAGGCAGTGCAAAACCAGGTGAGATGCAGAAAGCTTTCAAGGGGAACGGGGAGGATCAATACCTCGACTGAAAAGAAAAAGAAAACGGCTTTCGCCTTCGAGTCGTCTCAGGCGAATGCAAAAGAGACCCTGTGAGTTTTTGCATACGTTTCTGGCGGAGGCTTTTCTGTGAGAGACGAGCACTGGTGTTCCGAAGGCCCACTGACCAGGTCGCCGTCGTTGGTGCGACACCGTCCCGAACAGCTCACGTGGACGCAACGCCAGAATTGCAGGCATCCGATCCGCTTCTCCAGCACGTACCGGTAATCGCCGATCTTGACTGGCTGCAGGAGCGCGCGATCGCACGTGCTACAGCTTTGAAAACCGATTTCAAACGCGGGTTAGCTATAGCACTCAAAGACAAAGAGTTTTTGATCATCGCGTTTGGCCAGTGGTGTACGCAGCAGATACCAACACCTCCTTACAACCTCCCACTAGGAGCCTGACAACCCCGAAGTATTTAACCCTTTGAGAGGCTCTTTACGTAATTGTGTATACCACTTGTCTTTGCTAGTTGTGTACACTAGTGGCAAAGAACGCGCAAGATACATTGGACTTTGGGTGAGTTGAACCTCCGGCGTAATAAATGTGTTTTCTTTTAACTTCATTTTACTTTGTACTGCTGCATACGATCACTTTGCTGAAGGCGCCCTACCATGTTCGGCGAGGCGTTCAACGTGCCGCTTTCTGCAGGCCACGTCAAGAGTATATTTCGTCTGCTCCAAATGAACATAACCGCAAACGAATTTGTACTGCATTTCCAGCCCAAGATTTTCTTCTATTTATGCAAGAACAGAACACAAATGACTTAAGGATAGATATTTAATTACAATTTAATTACGATTATTTACTATAAAACACGTGGGTCAACAAATTATCACAATACTTTTGTTGCAGTAGCATATCGAATGCCTTGAAATAACGCTGTGCAAACTTGAGGGATTTGCAGGCAGTTCTTCAGAGGTCGTGTCTGAAAGGGTTAAATTAAATTACTTTTTGCTGTAATGAATTACATCTAGCGAATAATTTAAAGAAAATTATTCACTAATTTCCCAAGTACTTTTGACCAAAATATAGCATGTTCGCTTCCATTATGTCATAAAAAAAGTTGACCAAAAAAGAAAGAAAACTAACAAACACAACTTAATCTGAGTGCCAATTCCTCAAACGTGCGAAGTTGAACAAAGGTCTCGGGGATTTCAATGTACAGGGTCGTGCAAGTCTATGGTAAACATGTAATTAGTATTCAAGACCTCATAGAACCTGATGTTTAGTACATAATTCGAAAAATTATTATTGTGTTTATCGACACCATGATTGGACGTCATCTAACGAACAATTCACTCGTGAAGTATTCATTATGAGCGCTGTAGTTTTACCGGCTTCAGTACGAATGAGGTGTTCATCTTACATGTTCTCGACCTTTTTACATGAGCTGTGAATAAGGTGCGCATGAGTTGTGCATGCATGATCAACTTTTGTTAAAGCATTTTCAAAATAACTTCATACCTTTCGACCAGCTAGAATTTGTTATTTAAATACATTAAAAGAAATCTTGAGAAGTAGTAATACAATTTAATAATTTTAGGAGTAATTGTGCCACATATATATAATCACAAGCTAGGAATCTCTTTCTGTAAAATCCGTGTGTAGTTCCTTTGAAGCATAATTCGTGCAACAAACAGCTGCATATGAACATTGTTCGCTTACACACTAACACATTTATGCTCGCACGCAAGGTGGGCCCTCCTGTGATAAAATCAAATAAAAATGCTGATTGTCGTGTGATATTTCAAGCTTCTACCTCTCTCCGTACCTGTCACCATCTAATCCAGTTATCGACAAATTATGAGCGGATGTATGGGCTTCCAAAGCAACGCCGAGCAGCACCGCTGCACCTAGAGTTACTGTATATGCTACCTTTAGGTAGCAGAGTTGCGCATATGTCTTCCAAGCGGCGCTAGCAACCATGCGTTGCGGAGAAGCTGACGCTCGGGCCAATTTCTGTATTTCTCGATGACGCCGCTGCAGCGAACTGGATTGACACTAGTCATTCACAGTAATGTTAATCACCGGTCTTCCACACGCCAAACATGTCGAAAGGTGACACCGTAGGCATGTCGCCTGCAAAAACGGAGTGTGTGTTCACCGCATAGCTGTGGTTGCTAGCCAGACCTATGCGCAACTCTGCTACCTTTAGGTAGAAGAGTTGCGCACATTGAAAGTGCGAGCGAACTGATATGAAAGTGCGAGCGACGAGTCTTCAAGAGAGGGAACGCGCTCACCGATCTTATCAAGAGAGACCTGGTACGTACAGGAAGTGAGCGCGATTTCAATATTGTAAAAAAAAAAAAAATGAAATATGGTGAGCTTGCACGTGACCTCATGGACACAGATTCTTAACATACCGTTGCTCTAATGTGGCGGCTTTGATGACGTCAAGGCAGCCTTATCTCGTGGCGGTTGACCTGATTCAAAGTGATAACTGCGCCGCCGGAAGGTTATTGGCCTCCGTACATGAATAGCAAGAGAACCTCCATTCGATGTACCGGTAACTTTAAGGTGACATCACAAACTTCGCCTTTCACTATGTTTGTACTCCAACTGGCGGTGTCACTGACGTCAGTGCAAGCCATCTATAGCGAGGATAGACAGTATAAGACGTAGCATACACTTGAACATAGCAAGCGGGCCAGTTAGCTATTTGCGCCACCAGGTATTACAGGGAATGCCAACGTAAGCGTACGCAGAGTTCTTTCGCCATCAGGGTTCGACTTCGCCCCGTCAGGGGGGGAGGGGGAGGGGGGGGGGGGCTGGCGAAGTCGAAACCCAGCTCCTCCACCTCCACACCTCCCCACCATTGGTCGGGGCCGAAAAGAACACAAGCTCCGCAATGTACGCCAAAATGAAAATTCAGCGATTTCGTGCTTCTCATAGCGGCCAGCATTTGGTCTACGGCTTTGCGGGGTTATAAAGTTGTGAAGTAGATAGTTCTCAGAATGCAACATCAGTGGCCATCGGCCGCCACTACCGTCAAAAACCTGCATGGTTATAACTACAGTGAACTAGAGCATATATCTCTAGTTCAATATAAAGTTCACTATACTGTAGTTATAACCATTCGCATTAAACAAGGACGAGACAGGTCTGAGTGAAGGTATGGGGCAGGCTTGGCAACCCCTCTCAGATCATTAGGGGGTGGCCCCCCCCCCCCGTACCCCCTCCTTTGCGCGCACGCCTGTGATTCCAATAAACATCATCATCATGCAGTACAAATACAAAATAATTGAGTGATATCTCTAGACAATTTTTTTTCACGCTCTTTCTCCATCCACCGTGAGGTAATTTGCAAGCACACGTGCAAGCTCAATCGTTCAATTGCGAATATCAAAAGAAGAATGAATCGATCGAAATCATGTACCGGTTGCCTGTAGGTCATCTGAAGAGGGATTTTTTGTTTGCTATCCGCCAGCCGGTGAACGTCTTCGTCGTGTCCCCGAAACATGTACACCATGTGGTCACCGCCGTAGAAATCCGTGATGAGTCTCGACTTGCATTGACGCTGGTCACAGCGCCACCTGTACCGATGACCGCTGCTCGATTCCAACGTGAACGTGCGGTCTAGGTACTTGGCTTTGTCCCGACCACGGAGCGACGGCACAAGTTCGACGGGACCTGCGTGGAACGAGGAGCCCGGCGCGGAGGACATCGCGCTCGTCGACTTTCGACTCGAGTGCGCGTTGAATTCGCTGAAGGTCGGTATCTCGTTGCTCTCGTGCAACGAGCCGCCGTCGCTATCGGGCTCGACGAACGAGCGAAGCGCGTGACCGTTTGTCAAGCGCCCCGTCGCCGCAGATAGCTCGCCTTATCAGCGAACAAAAAAACTTTCCCGGCAATTTGGCCGACGGAGCTGGCATCGATATCTGCGCTGTACGGGACGTAATAGTCAATACGAGAGGCGGAGTCAGTGGGGCCACTCGCCTGTTTGACGCATATGGCTGTTTGAAAAGTTATCATTTTCACTTATTAAGGCGAAAGCCTCAAGGCTCGTTCACACCGGCGACTAGCAACGGTCGCGCGACGAAGTCGCAAAGCGACTGGTCGCAAACGGTCGCAAATGGCCGTTTTGGTTGCAATTGCGACTGCTTTGGCTCAGTCGCTCGCTGCTCGATTTTTCAGTCGCGCGACTGCAGTCGCGAACCTTTGAACCAATCAGATGCGCAGGAACAGGACATCAGCCTATTTTACGGGGCAACGGCAATGCAAGCTGTATACGAGCAGACGTGAATTCTATGTGGCGACGTATATAGGTCGCACACAGGTGTGAACATCGGTCGCTTTGAGTCGCTTTTTGACCGCCAGTCGCAAACGGTCGCGCGACCGTTGCTAGTCGCCGGTGTGAACGAGCCTTTAGGCGCCTCGTCAAACGTGAAAAGTGACCGTCGGTGGCGTCGACGTCAATACGAGTGATACAAAAATATCACCATGTGATGACGTCGCCCACATGAAGTCATGTCACGTTTAAACGTCATCATACGACGTCATGTAACGTGAAAATTTGTGACATCATCATGACTGCATTATGACGTCATCACTTGACATCGTCGCTTTGTCAAAGGCGGGCCGATCCCGGAGGCACTGCAAAACCACGTGAGGTGCAGAACGCTCGCAATGCCTCCCATTTCTCAGGCAGTGCAAAAACACATTGATGTGATGACGTAACCCATATGACGTCATGATGATGACTTCATCACCAAATGGCCTCACCCTATGACATCACCATGACGTCACAGATCGTGGTTGCCACGTCTGCAATCGCGTACGTCTCTCTTTTCCTTCAAAATGGCTATCTCTAAATATTACAGCTTTCCATACGGACTTTCTCTGCCATAAAAATAAAAACTGAAGCTACACTCCAATATTATTTGTTCGAAAAAAATTGGGGGACCCTTAAGCTTCTCCTTTAAGAGTTGAACGCAATAGCGAAATCCGCCCCTAGTGCGCACTTCAACCACTAAGTGCATACTTATTAATGTGTATTGTTACACACACACGCACACAGACACACACACACGCGCGCGCGAGAATGGTACATACAACTTTTTGATCTAAAGCAAGAGTCGCATGGCCTCCAAGATGTACGCCGCGCGCTTGCCATCTCGGAGGCCATGAAGAGTCTCACAATGCCTCACAGATGGCAGCACATTATCTAGCGTTCGCTGTTTGCTTGATCAACTCCTCCTCTGGAAAAGGCGGCATTGGCTTGATATGTTTTCCGTTAAATGGACATAGTTGTCCATTTCCTTTCTCGATTTTTCGCTCACGGATGATTTTTCGCTCACAACCAACGGTCCCCGCGGTCCCGACACCGACGACGGAATTTCTGCGACACGAGCTCTCTAACGCTATCGCGTTAAAATTTTGTTCGCCAAGATTTTTTTATCTCCTGCCGTTCGATTCATGGTCGACTCCACGAAATCACGTGAACCACCACCACGTAAGCAATTAATCTAGCTAATTGACGTTTATTGCATGGTCCCGTGTCTTTATGTATAGAATTCATTTTCTCTCTGTCCGTTGTCTCCCTCTCGCGGAGGAGGAGATAAAAAAGAAAAAAACAGGGAGGTTACCTAGCTCATTGGCCGGCGTGATCTTGCGTTAGCCACAACGACATGAACATCAACCGATAAAGAACTTGGAAAATGCGTATGAACCTATAACTATCGCAACTGGGAGCGCAACACAGCTCTTCCGCGTTCGCCGATCTATGGAATTATGATCATTGCGGGGAGCTACGTAAAGCGTGCAAAATGGCTTCACTGTCATTTGGTTTCATGCTGGCAGTCAAGCGGGAACATTGGAATAGCCGGGAGGGCGCGGGGGATGCTCTTCCCCACGTCTGTAACGGACCTCAATAAAGTTGTTCTCTCGCTCTTTCACTTGCAACATACGTGTTTAGTTTGATATATATATATATATATATATATATATATATATATATATATATATATATATATATATATATATATATATATATATATATATATATATATATATATTGAGCACTAGGGTGCTTATTTGGGCCGGTTGGTGCATGATCAACGAAACCAGAAACAGCGCGAAACACAGGACAGTCCCGCAAACAGAGGCCTGGTCGGTCTCTATTACTGTCCTGTGTTTCGAGCTCTTTCTCGTTTCATTAATGATTATGAGGCCCGCCGTAGTGAATGTTTCCCGAAATTTCGACCACCTGGCGTTCCTTAACGAGCACTGACATCGCACAGTACAGTGGCCTCTAGCATTTCGCTTCCACCGAAATGCGATTGCCGTGGCCGGGATCGAACCCGCGTCTTTTGCGTCAGCAGCCGAGCACCGCAACCACCGCGGCGGCATTTAAGACAAATGCAGCGCGATACGGTTTAACAATTTCGTATGACTGCATTTCTTCCTTTGGTTGCAATCACTTTGTGCGAATCAGAATCAAGCCCTGTTGAGGTACTTTCCGCTACCTGTCCACGTTTGTTGTTTTTCTTTTTTCGTATCATTTATTCATGGTATATAACTCTCCGTCACGTGCTCGACACACCGCGACGAAAGACCGGCGGCATCTAAGCACGGAGTACAACAATAAATAAATAAATAAATAAATAAATAAATAAATAAATAAATAAATAAATAAATAAATAAATAAATAAATCCTTTATTTAACGTGCCCAGGAACAACCGTAAGGTCTTTGTGCAGGCGCGCGCAAAAATAAGACAATAAAAAATAAACAATACAATACAGACAGTCTTCAGAAGAAAATACGAACAAAAAGAGCAAAAACGCTTAGTCAAAAAAAAAATGAACACAAAAGGGGAGGAGTAAAATAAGACTATATGAGAAATATTGTAATAATAATAATAATAATAATAATAATAATAATAATAATAATAATAATAATAATAATAATAATAATAATAATAATAATAATAATAATAATAATAATATAATAATTATTATTATTATTATTATAATAAAATACTAAAACTCGTTGAAGGCTTAGTGTGCTACTTATATTAGGAGGAATGAAGGAGCGCTCGTAAGTATACAAGTTCACGAAACAGGGTACGTAGGATAAGCGTGAACTCGCACTTCTTGTTCATCAGCAAAACCACTGAATAAGCACAGGGGGAAAAAACAAAAAAAACATGGCACCAAGAGCACATGCGCGAAGAGAATAATGAAGTGAGTAATTACACGTGCGTATCAATAAACACATTCTCTCTACTATACACGCTATAATAGAGAGCTCACAAATGCAATCATTTACATTAGCGAGTTTTAGTATAGCGGATAACAGCAAACGCAAGGATTTAGCGTTAGCGTTAGCGTTGCGTGCTCCTAACTGCGCATGAGCAGAACGTAAACGTAGCCCGAGCTCTTACGTACGAACGCTATTTCTGGAATATAGCGTTCAACGCTAACGCACGCAAGAGATCCCGTACGTAGGGCAAGATGGCGGTGCCTGTTGAAGCGAGAGCCGTCCACTTCGAATCTTTGTAGCCGTCGTCCTGCATTATTAAATTTATTCATTCCCTAATAATGTTCGTATTTCACTTAGATTTGAGTAATGAGGCTTCGCCAACCGTGTACCGCCGATAAAATGGCTCCGTTTTTGAGATACAAAGTGGATTTGCGCTGCAGAAGGCTTAGCAAGATTTGTTTGCAAGGTTCGCTCATGTTTTCAGTAGCAGCGCAGAGATGGCGACGCTGTCTTTAGTCGCCTCTTTCCAAGATACGGCCACAAGTCAAGCAGATACATGTCAGGCGTCGTTTCCCTTCATGCCTTTCGCGGCAGTGCATGAATGTGACGCGTGATGCGTCCCAGCTTAAAATGGCCAAGTAATAGGGGTCTTGAAGAATTCTCGAACGCGGCATGTCGACAGAAACCAGTGTGTCAGAACTCAACACTTCTGCAAACGCGACATGGAGACGCAACAGTGGTGACTTTGGATCAGCTCGACTTGGTGGCGCTTTTGTGGATTCTACAGTGCATTTAGTGTTTTTATGTCTAGATGGCGCCGTATGTGCTTGCGTTAGCGTTAGCGGGAATGCCTTCCGCTGTACTAAAAGACCACCAGTTGGCACGCAGCGCGTTCTGTTTTAGCGTTAGCGTTGAGACGCACGCTAACGCTAACGTAAGCGTTTCCCGCAATACTAAAACTCGCTATTAGCCGCAACAGTGTCCTTTTAACTACGGCACGTTTCCGCCTTGACGTGGAGTTTGCGTGCGACCAAGGCAGGTGCCTTGCTGCCATAGGATTTTTATAAAAAATCTGTATTGTCTAAAAAAAATTACACCATCTCTCTAACGGGGATCATGAGGCGATGCGAAGCCGGAGCACTTGCACGATCGCGTTCCGTTAGCATTCGTTGGGCATGCTACCGACCTTGCGTCGTGGAACGCGAAGAGGAACGCTACGGGAGTCGTGTATTCCCTCTAGCCTGGCCGTTAATCCTCAAAGGGCGAGCGGGGAACGCGGTCGACAGGCGCGAGAGGGGGGAGCGTAGGAAAGGAGAGAGAGGGGGTGGGGACGCGCATGCGCTGGCGCTCATCACGGCGTTGCGCAGGAGAGGGAGAGGAGGAGTGGGGAGAGGGAGTGGAGAGGAGGCGTGTGGAGAGGGCTTGCGCATGCGCAGTAAGGGTGGTCACGCCGCACACCACCACCACCACCGGATTTCACTCCGCTATAAGGTGCTTCACATCTAAAATACAGACCCTATATACACACAGACCCCACAATACAAGACCCTAGATATATATATATATATATATATATATATATATATATATATATATATATATATATATATATATATATATATATATATATATATATCCCACGACATACATGGTAATCACAGTTAAATAGGTTCGACCTTTCAGTCACCGTAGTCTACAAACATCGTGCGGAAACGTTTCCCCTCCATCGAAATGCGACCGCCGCGGCCGCGATCGAACCCGCGACCTTCGGTACAGTAGCCGAGCACCGTAACCACTGAAACACCGAGGCGGACTTGTTCCTAGTATTGATCACCACGATTTCCGATGTCCTTTAACCTGCACGACTCGAACGCATCACGTTGCACGATTTCTTGGCTTTAAAGGGACTGCCTACCGCTCGGAAATTTTTTTCTGATTGTGGTGAAAATGAGAAGATCGTTCGTCACATCGGCGGCAACGAGCATGCTTTTGCCTCATAAAAAAGGAATTATATTTTTAATTTGATGCTGAAAATCGTGAAAGAATGACCGCTAGCGTCACCCAACAGCGATGTGGTCAATCTACTGGTAGGACAAGAAATCGTCGCAGGTAGACTAAAACAAACATGTATAACTTGATATTGTATTTTGCGCACCTGAGGCAGGTTTCGGTTGCGTGAGAGAGTAATTTTTTGCTTTTTTTTTCTCACGCATCCAAAAATGCGCCCAGTGGCGCTGCTTGCGGCGCCGGCTTTGAGTAACTATCGAAAGGGCAAAAATGAAATAAGGAGGGGAAGCGCGTTACTGTTTGAAGCCAGATCGGGTTGCCTTAGAACGCGTAGTTATTAAGCGGGATTCAGTAAAGAAGAAGAACAATGTACATGCTGCGTGGGCACTAAGGAAACGATGGAACATGTACTGATTGAATGTGGCGATATTCACCCAGGTATACGTGTGGGCATGAGTCTACATGAAGCCTTGGGTTTTAGGGACAACAATGGAAAGCTGAACAAGCCCGCGGTAGAAATAAGTAAGAGACGGTTAGAGTATTGGTGGCAGAAAATTAGAGAGAAAGCACAAAAATCAATATTGGGAAAAAAATTACAGTCTGCCGTAAAGGGCAGAGAACTGGGCTGAGAACTTACGTTTTTATTGCGATAGCAATTTTATGGCCAGTCTCGGCTGAATTTTGCCGTCGCCGTCACCGCCGTCATGCACCGTTTATGTATATCAAGGTCCTAAAGAAAAGTGCTTCCGAGGCTCGGAATCGAACCAATGACATCTCTTTCCGCAGCGCGTGGCGCTAACCACTACGCCAGAAAGCGCAGATCGTTCAGGTAGCTAACAGCAAGCGTTATATACACACCCTTTACCACTGGCAGGACTCAGAGACGGCAGGCGCTTATAAGCGTTTCTTCATTACCAGCGAGATGGCACGAGGAGCGCGACGGGCGCATTAAAAGTCGTCGGCGAGCTCGCTCGCTTCTTCTTATATTTGCGCAGGGAGAACCTTGCCCTTCCGCTGTCTGCTCGCACGGTTTTCTAGTGGTGAGGGGAAGAGGGATGTTTCGAGCTTTCACCGTGATGTCCGCGCTCATGTTATGGAGTGTACGAAAGTCACTCGAGCTCAAGGGACGCCGCTAGACGAACAAACGATGAGCGCGAACTATCAAGTGTCAGCTCGACACTTGATAGGAGCGCTGTTCAAACTGAGAGTATCCATTGGCGAGCCTCACTTCGTATAGCATTAGTTTCTTGCTATCGCATTCATTGCTTCGCCCTCGCGGCTAAACTGTGACTTTTTTAGGGGCGAAGCTCCTTAGGGTGTGGGTCGTTCCCTCCTCTGTAGTAGTAGTATGTAGCCACATCGCCCGATCGGCAACGGGTGAGGTGGATCGGCAACGGGCGAGCGCCGATCGGCAACGGCGCGAGGACCCTGCCGTACGAGAGTGAAATCACACTAAAAGACATACTTTGCGGGCGATGTACTCTAGTGAGCTTTCAACTTTTCGTCTTAGTGTACATGATAAAGCAATTATTTCTACGAAAAACGCAAAGCACACCTTGAGCAAGGTGTTTGGTTTTGGGACGCTAAATGGGACCATGAGGCGATGCGAAGCCGGAGCACTTGCACGATCGCGTTCCGTTGGTTTTCGTTGCATTTCATGCTAACACTGTAAATTTATGTAAATTACATGTACCATATCATCTGCTGTACATATATGCTGACATGTTGAGTCATGTATATTGTGTATATACATCGCCGTCTACATTGTGTATTTTGTGAAAAGTATGTGTATGTTAGTCCTTAGTAGCATATGTTAGGACACCCTGTGGACTTGGACATTTCTGTTAAAACGTTTCATGTATACTGTGTTTAGTCATTTGTGTATGTTAATGTCGTTGTTGTATAGACACTGTTTCCAAGTGTTCGTAGCGTCTTTTGATGGAATAAATTTTTTTCTAAAAACGGGCATGCTACCGACCTCGCGTCGTGGAACGCTACGCGCGTCGTGTCTTCCCTCTAGCCTTGCCGTTAATTCTCACAGGGCGAGTGGGGAACGCGGTCGCTCTTGGCGCGCTTTCTCTTTCGCTCGGGAGCGGACACTTTCCTTGCATTTCACAGATCACAAAGTGGTAATAATGAAGGGATTACGTAAACAAACAGTACAATAAAAGTTTGATGTTTAATATATACACGGTGTTTCACACTCTTTATATGATGTACTGGGCGAATTTCACGGAAGAGTTTCACGGTTTACCGATGATTCCCTCCGGAGCTTCGCCCCACTCATCATCATTCACCCCGTGGATATGCTGTGATTTTTTTTTTCCTGTAGTAAGATAGATTTAATCGAAGTTGATACATTAGGGCAACATTAAAACAAGAAGAGAAAGGGAAATTCTTTTTTTTTTTGTCGAGCCTGGTAGCACACTTGTCACCGCCCCTTTATAAAAGGGACGTTCCTAGCATCCATCCATCCATGCATCCATCCATCCATCCATCCATCCATCCATCCATCCATCCATCCATCCATCCATCCATCCATCCATTCTTCGACTTCGTCTGCTTCAACTCATGCGCCATGTCATGCGGCCCTCCGCACTGGTCTTACTGTGCCGCTCTATTGTTATTAGGATGTATCACGTGTGGTGCGCTGTGAAGACGTGCACTTATCGTGTCTTTTTGATGACTAACTTGGCTTCGATTGCGGCAGCAGTGCTAAAATAAACGCATAGACTGCGATTACAGCAAAACAAGTGTTCTGTAATCGTATAATAAGGCTTCATTTAACCGCTAGCGCGCTGAAAAAGTCTGTTACATTCGTTACATTCGTGTTCAGCGAAAATAAAGTAATCCTACAAAAATCACATGTGCTTTCGGTTTTAATTTTTACCGGCACTACAATCATCATCGCGTCCACCAACCAGTGTTGTGGGCATGTTTCACGCCAATATAAGAAGACCGAACGCAGATAGAAATAAAATTCCGTTTTAAAAATTTCTACTCACTTTCCAGATAAACCGCTGCGAGGTTGGACACATCAGACGGTACGCTTTCTATTGCGGTACAAAACAGAAAAGCGACGAGGGACGGTAGACAATCCCTTTAAGTATCAGTTCACGTGGGCTTCAACTCGGGCTAAAGGTCCGCGAGCCGGCGCGCGAGCAGTCGCCCGCGAATGACCGCGTTTCGGCGCCTCTGTTTCGCCAGTTCCGTCTCGGCATTCAGCAGTTCACACATCTGTCGAAACAACGATATCCGCATCTCTCGTTCGCAACTTTCGTCCGTCATCTGCAGCACCTGCGCGCAACGTGCGTGCGGACTCTGGCTCATGTTTGTCTCCTCGCAGACCGAGCGGTTGGTAATCCTGTGCTCCTCGTCATCTTCCTCGTCGTAATCATCGCTACTGCCTTCGCAGTCCGTGGTTTCCGGTCGGTGACTCCGAGTTGCTTTGTCCTTCGCGTCGGCGCTCGCGTTCGGGAACGTCTGTTCGGCGTCGACTTGGACTTCTCGGCCACTGGCGTTTGCGCCGGAGCGCTCGTCCTCGGTCGCGTCTTCGTCTTCCGACTCGGACACCATGTGCAGGTATTCCTCACGGGCAGTCTTCAGCGGCTGCAGTGGCCCGCGTCTCTTGTGGTCGCGGTCCCAGTCATAGGTAGACGCCATTGCATCCGACGCTGCGCGCTCCGGAGATGAGTTCAGCGAGCGTTCACGTTTGACGAATACCTCGGGCGGGCTTCTCGGCTCTGACTTGACAATCGTAGAGACGATGATTTTGTTACCTTCAAGCTTTTTCTGTTCAGCCAGTTGAAGAAGGTTCGGCTTCTTCTCTTCTGGCTCGTCCCGCTCCTCCTCGTGTTGCTGACGCATGAAACTTTCCGGTATCGATTGTGTCGTTGCTTCATTGTCGATCTGGCCGCCTTGCAAACCACCGGAGACTTTGACACTGCAAAACAACAGTAACTATCGTTCAATATCTGAAGGGCCTGCTATACGTTTCATAGCCACTCCTACAAAGTGGTTTGTTTCGGATCCTTATCTCTCTCCGCTATCTATCTATCTATCTATCTATCTATCTATCTATCTATCTCCTATCTATCTATCTATCTATCTATCTATCTATCTATCTATCTATCTATCTATCTATCTATCTATCTATCTATCTATCTATCTATCTATCTATCTATCTATCTATCTATCTATCTATCTATCTATCAACTTAACTAACGTTACAATGATAACAGCAACAATCCGATAGCCATTTGGCATGCAGCTACAAAGTCGTCTTCACAATTACAAAACGGCGCCCACACTTGCGATTGTGTTTGGAACCCTTGTGACGGGTCTATATTACTACCTGGTAGTTAAAAGATGGTGGACGAGATTTTTTTTATTGATATGCCTGGTGCAACAGTTACGTAAATGTCCATGCCCCAGATACCAGCAAACTCTCACATAATCAAAACCAAACAAACATGAAAAGAAAGCTTCTTCTGATAACCTTGTGATATTGTCATTATACATAATGCCACAGAGATACTAAAAAAGAAACGAAGAAATGGAAGTATCACTGACAGCCCTATAGTAGCATAATGCACACAATCCCGAAACCCGTATACCGAGGAAATAGTCTGAGTAGAATTCTACTCAGGCTATTTCCTCGGTATACCTCCCTCAAAAGCTACGTACAGTTATCGCTTCTTCCAGCTTCTTCCGATACATACCACAAAACGCCTTTATTAACGTTGTCATACGCACTGCTGATAAATAAAATATATCGTGTGAAGAAACGGAGGCGGCTTCATGAATTATTCGTTCATAGCTAGGGCCGCGTTCCGGCACACCTGATGCTTTCGGGTAGTATGCGAGGGATTATAGGTCAGCTACCAGCTCGTAAGACGATCACGTGCTACGTGACGCCAGCCGGCGAAAGAGAGTGTTCCACACTCGACTTCACGGACACGAGCGGCGCTGGGTGAAACTCCCAGGTTTACATGCACAGAAATATCCAATAAAGTCGACAGGAGGATGACCGCCGCTGTAGTTCAATTGGTAGAGCATCGGACACGTTATCCAAAAGTTGTAGGTTCGGTCCCTACTAGCGGCAAGTTGTTTCTTCGTCCACTTTGATCTTTTTTTTTGCATTTATATCCCAATTACGACGTTACAGTTACAATACCACAAATAATGCCCCAATACTTCCCTGGACATGATTGTCTGTTGGTTTCATTAGGATGCACGTCATATAACATATATGAAGAATACACACCCGAGGAAGTACAGCACCGCCTGGCGGCAAAAAGTGAGTCCCTATACTCTCTTACTCACGCGTAAGCAATAGCAAACGGTGGCTGACCGTTCAGGTGTCGTAACGCACGCAGACGTTACGTGACCATCCTACCTGTCAGCCAGCTGCAAGCATGTGTGCTGCGACGGTCCGAGTACCAGGCGGCCATCGCGATTGGTGCGGCATTTTCCTTTGCACTGTACGTACTTGCAGCGCCAGCAGTACTGGTCGCCGATGTGGTCTTCCAAAATGTAGGTGAAGTCACCGATCTTCGTGGTGGGCTGCAAGCGCATAATATTGTGCATCATCAGTCATCGTCATAATCACCACCACCACCAACCACCAAGCTCATTAGCAAAGTGTGTGCACACAGCTGAACCTGGTGTAAAGAACGGCCTACTCTCGCCCACATAACGTGGGAGGGAAAACATCAATTTTCCCCTTTTGAGGACAACATTTGAAGAAGGCAGTGGGAGACCTGGCTTGCTAGCAAGCGTGTCTTCAAGTGTGTTGGTACATGATACTGCGAGGAAACAGAGGGGGAAAACGGGACTAAGTTGCGTTTTTCGGGACTTAGTCTGGACTCTGTCCCAACGCAACGGGACCATAGTCCCGTTGTGTTGTGTTCTTTTTTCTTTCGACTTAGTCCCGTTTTGCGCGCTGTTTCCTCGCAGTTGCTAGCAAGGGTTGTGAGCTCTGCTCGACCAAGCCCAGCGAGCCGCAAAGGCCAGAGGAGCCCTGGACTGAGGACCCCACCCACTTGTTCGGAAACCTTACAATCAATAAATGTTTTCGCTACTACTGTGTGTAATTCTCGGCAGAATAGAAAGCACCAACGAGGGAGGAGGCAGGGGGTGGAGAACTAGGTTAATACCGCTATATTGCGCGTCTTTCTTGCTTTCCTCTGTGCTCCTTGTTATGACTGGCAGTAGGTGCCGACAGCGCTGGCCCATCAGAATCGGCGGGCGAGGCGTTCTCACACTGCTATAAGACCTGCATCCTTCCTGGAAACTGAGTTCCCGGGGCGGCAAGCGACCGACAATGGGCAGAATATCGACCTCAAAGTCGGGGGACGGCAAAGCCAGACAATGGGCGACCTGGGCTTGGCTTGGTGTGCTGCCGAAACGACCTGACCTGTATGTTTTGACAGGAGTCGCCGCAGACCCTTTTCGGCCTTCGAGGAAGAATCGGAGGAGCAAGCCCGAGGAACCTCTTGTCCTGCTTCCCCACATGCGTGCCGTCAACCACCGGACCCTTGCTGCTTCAAGAGTGCAACGACCCCTCAGCGACAGTGAAATGGACTGTGCCATGGTGGGTGGGGTCGTGTGTGTGATTGGTGGTCATGAAGAAGGGAGGAGCCAGCCTGAGGGGTTAAACGACGGTGCTAAGTGAGAAATGGGGCTCTGAGCCCTCGGTAACAGGCTCATCCAATTCGCTTGTCGCTGAACTCTGACCTTGTCATGATGTAATTGAGTGTACGAAAAGTGCCAGTAAACTTGTTATTGCTTTCCCATCTTGCTAGCATCAGTTCTTCAACCCGGAGACTCGACTACGCTACCAAACGGAGTCCGGGTACGACGCTGCCCTATCGTAGCAACAACATGGTTGCCGATGCGGGACGGATCTAAGTACCGGTCGCAACAACTGCTTGCAGCGGTGGGATGGATCCAAACACCCAGGCACAACAATCCTAAAGTGCGTGCATGTAGCATCCACTTATTGACACATGCACCCGAATTCGTCATCACCATCCGCTGCCTCTTTCTATGCCCACTGCAGGAAGATGGCCTACCCCATCGATCGCCAATTTACCCTAATTCCCGTTTCGCGCGCCCAAATTTTATATGTAATTTCATCACCCAACAGCCACCCCAATCAACTCTCAGGCGGCGAACTCTATGCAGAGGGACTAAGAAACAGGTGCAGCGGTACGAAAAGTGCTTAGAATTTAATGGCGATTGCGTAGAAAAGTGAAGTAGCTTTGTGCTAAACTAAACCAGCTAATAAAAACTTTTACTAACGATATTTATTTTTGGGGTACCAAACGGCCCTACTTTTCGAATAACCCTCGTATGTCGTGGACAGATTGTGTGTGCTTAGATTACCTTTTTATAGGACGCAAGAAGGTCAAGGTACTATGACATTTGGGCACTTTCCGTACACCGACACGCGCATATAGGGTCGTATTGCGCAAGAGGTAAAATAACATTAATACACTAACATGTTTGAGCTAACTAACTGTTATGTACTATACATTCCGGAATCAGACTCTCGTAACTTATTTGCGATAACAACGTAAAAACCCCCGTCGACCTTCTAAGTGTAAGAACCACTTGTCTTTTTTCAACGTGCGGCAAACGCACACTTGCGTTTAACGATTTCACACAACATCCCCGCTTCTCTCTCTCTCTCTTTCGAAGCGCAGGGTAGCAAACCGGACGCGAGCCTGGTAAACTCCCCTGCCATTCTTTCCCTTCCTTTTCCTCCCCTCCTCCTCTCATAGTTTTGATATACAAATAACGTATATAGGTGTCTGAGATGCGTCGTAAGAACGAACTGCAAATTACCAACGTTGTGCGTAACCTGCAACAATAATCCCGCTTTCGCATTTAGTCGTCAAACCGTAAAACGAATATGAGCGACCGGCATAGTGGAGAGTTCAGAATTTTTTTTTAATTACCAGAGGTTCTCTAACATGCATGAATAAAAATATTTTATTTCTTACTTCCTTCCTTCTCTTTTCTTCTTTCTTCTTTTTTCTTTCTTTCTTTCTTCTTTCTTCTTTCTTTTTCTTTCTTCTTTTTCTTTCTTCTTTCTTTCTTTC